>NC_090991.1:57673345-57748345 GCF_041146395.1 Eulemur rufifrons
GGTCAGTGTCAGGGTTAGGTCTAGTCGTGAGGGTAAGGTTTAGGGTTAGCTTTAAGCGCTAGGGTTAGGTTTAATGGTTAGGATTAGGATTAGGGTTAAGGGTTAGGGTAAGGCTTAGGGGTTAGGGTGAAGGGTTAGGGTCAAGGGTTAGGGTTTTTGTTAGGCATAGCGTTGGGGTTAGAAGTAAGGGTTACTGTCAGTGTCAGGGTTGTAGGTAGGGTTACGGTTAGGGTTAGCGGTTTAGAATTAGGGTTAGGGATTAGGTGTCACAGTGATGACTAGGAGATAGGGTTAGAATCATGGGATGGGGTTGTTCTCAGCAAATGGGTTATGCATTAACGTTAGGATAAGAGGTTAAAGTTAGGCGCACGGTGAGGTTTACATGTTAAGGGAGAAAGAGGAACAGGGTTGGGTGTTATGTTCAGGGTTAGGGTTATCTGTTAAAGGTATTGTTTATGCTTAGCGCACGGGCCCTGACTGCATTAGGCGGGCGGGGGGAGATTAGGGGGCTGGGATTGTACCCGGGAACCCACTCTATCATACTCTGGGTATGGGCCCGTGGTTTTCATGCAGGACACAGTGGTAGAGCCTCCTTTCACGCATGCCATGGGAGGATTGCAGGCTTTCTAAACTCTAAGAAAGCAAGAAGTCTGAGAATGAGATTTAGGGTTAGGATTATGGTTAGGGTTAAGGATGAAGTATAGTGTTAGGGTGAGGGCTTAGGGTTAGGGATTAGGGTTAGGGTTAAAGGTTACTCTTAGGTTTAACGGTTACACTTTGGTTTAGGGTTGAGGTTTACGGTTAGGGTTAAGATGAGGGGTTAGGGTTTGGTACAGGGTTAGGGTTAAGTGTTAGGTTTAGGGTTGAAGATTAGGATTAGGGTTAGGATTAAAGGTTAGCGTGAGAGTTAACGCTTAGGGTTAAGGTTAAGAGTTAGGTTTTATGGTTAGGTTTAGGGTTAGGGTTAGTTTTAGGGTTAGAGTTATGTGCTATGATTTGTGTTAGAGGTTAGGGTTAGGTTTACTGGGCACGGATAGGGTTACGTTTAGGGGTTAGCATTAGGGTTAGGGTTAGGGTTAAGGGATAGGATTAGGGTTAAGTTTTGGGCTTAGGGTTAGGGTTTAGTCTTAGGGTTAGCATTAAGGATTAGGGTTAGGGTCAGGGTTAAATGCTTGGGTGCGGGTAATGGTTAGGGTTAGGGTTAAGGTTCACGGATAGGGTTAGTGTTAAGGGTTATGGGTAGGTTTAGGGTTCAGGGTTAGAGTTAGCATTAGGGCTTAAGGTTAGGATTAGGCGGTAGGTTAGATTTAGGGTTAGATCTAGGCGTTAGGGTAAGGGCTAGCGTTAGGGTTAAGAGATAGGGTTAGGTTTAATGCTTAGGATTAGGGTTAGGGTTTGGGGTTAAAGTAAGTGTTAGGGGTTAGGTTTCAGGATCAAAGGTTAGGGTTATTTTTAGCTGTAGTGTTAGGGTTAGGGATAAGGGATCCCATTAGCATTAAGGGTCTTCCTTACTGTAGGATTAAGGGATAGGCTTAGAATTAAAGGTTAAGGTTAGGGTCAGTGTTAAGATTTAGGGTGAGAGTTAACAGTTAGGGTAAAGGTTAAGCGTTAGGGTTAGGGATTAGTGATTAGGGTTTTTGGTTAGTGTTAGGGTTAGCGGTTAGGAGTTAGTGTTTTATGAAGGGGTATGGTTAGAATTAGGATTGGGGTTAGAGTTAGCGTGAGGTGTAGGGGTTAGGTTTAGGGGTTAGTTTTAGGGTAAAAGGATAGGATTAGGGTTACGGGTTGGGCTTAGGTTTAGGGTTAAAGTTTACTGCTAGGGTTAGGGATAGGGTTCAGGGTTAGCTTTAGGGGTTCTGGTTAGGGTTAGGTGTTAGGTTAGTGTCAGGGTTAGGTCTAGTCGTGAGGGTAAGGTTTAGGGTTAGCTTTAAGAGCTAGGGTTAGGTTTAATGGTTAGGATTAGGATTAGGGTTAAGGGTTAGGGTAAGGCTTAGGGGTTAGGGTGAAGGGTTAGGGTCAAGGGTTAGGGTTTTTGTTAGGCATAGCGTTGGGGTTAGAAGTAAGGGTTACTGTCAGTGTTAGGGTTGTAGGTAGGGTTACGGTTAGGGTTAGCGGTTTAGAATTAGGGTTAGGGATTAGGTGTCCCAGTGATGACTAGGAGATAGGGTTAGAATTATGGGATAGGGGTTGTTCTCAGGAAATGGGTTATGCATTAACGTTAGGATAAGAGGTTAAAGTTAGGCGCACGGTGAGGTTTACGTGTTAAGGGGAGAAATAGGAACAGGGTTGGGTGTTATGTTCAGGGTTAGGGTTATCTGTTAAAGGTATTGCTTCTGCTTAGCGCACAGGCCCTGTCTGCATTAGGCGGGCGGGGGGAGATTAGGGGGCTGGGATTGTACCCGGGAACCCACTCTATCATACTCTGGGTATGGGCCCGTGGGTTTCATGCAGGACACAGTGGTAGAGCCTCCTTTCACGCATGGCATGGGAAGATTGCAGGCTTTCTAAACTCTAAGAAAGTAAGAAGTCTGAGAATTAGATTTAGGGTTAGGATTATGGTTAGGGTAAAGGATGAAATTTATGTTAGGGTGAGGGATTAGTGTTAGGGATTAGGGTTAGGGTTAAAGGTTACTCTCAGGTTTGACGGTTACACTTTGGTTTAGGGTTGAGGTTTACGGCTAGGGTTAAGATGAGGGGTTAGGGTTTAGTGCAGGGTTAGGGTTAAGTGTTAGGTTTAGGGTTGAAGATTAGGATTAGGGTTAGGATTAAAGGATAGCGTGAGAGTTAACGCTTAGGGTTAAGGTTAAGAGTTAGGGTTTAGGGTTAGTGTTAGGGTTAGGGTTAGATTTAGGGTTAGAGTTATGTGCTATGGTTTGTGTTAGAGGTTAGGGTTAGGTTTACTGGTCACGGTGAGGGTTACGTTTAGGGGTTAGCATTAGGGTTAGGGTTAAGAGATAGGATTAGGTTTAAGTTTTGGGCTTAGGGTTAGGGTTTAGTGTTAGGGTTATCATTAAGTATTAGGGTTAGGGTCAGGGTTAAAGGCTTGGGTGCGGGTAATGGTTAGGGTCAGGGTTAAGGTTCATGGATAGGGTTAGTGTTAAGGGTTACGGGTAGGTTTAGAGTTCAGGGTTAGAGTTAGCATTAGGGCTTAAGATTAGGATTAGGCGGTAGGTTCGATTTAGGGTTAGATCTAGGCGTTAGGGTAAGGGCTAGCGTTAGGGTTAAGAGATAGGGTTAGCTTTAATGCTTAGGATTAGGGTTAGGGTTTGCGGTTACAGTAAGTGTTAGGGGTTAGGTTTAAGGATCAAAGGTTAGGGTTATTTTTAGCTGTAGTGTTAGGGTTAGGGATAAGGGATCCCATTAGCATTAAGGGTCATCCTTACTGTAGGGTTAAGGGTTAGGCTTAGAGTTAAAGGTTAAGGTTAGGGTCAGTGTTAAGATTTAGGGTGAGGGTTAACGGTTAGGGTAAAGGTTAAGCGTTAGGGTTAGGGATTAGTGATTAGGGTTTTTGGTTAGTGTTAGGGTTAGCGGTTAGGAGTTAGTGTTTTATGAAGGGGTATGGTTAGAATTAGGATTGGGGTTAGAGTTAGGGTGAGGTATAGGGGTTAGGTTTAGGGGTTAGTTTTAGGGTAAAAGGATAGGATTAGGGTTACGGGTTGGGCTTAGGTTTAGGGTTAAAGTTTACTGCTAGGGTTAGGGATAGGGTTCAGGGTTAGCTTTAGGGGTTCTGGTTAGGGTTAGGTGTTAGGTTAGTGTCAGGGTTAGGTCGAGTCGTGAGGGTAAGGTTTAGGGTTAGCTTTAAGAGCTAGGGTTAGGTTTAATGGTTAGGATTAGGATTAGGGTTAAGGGTTAGGGTAAGGCTTAGGGGTTAGGGTGAAGGGTTAGGGTGAAGGGTTAGGGTTTTTGTTAGGCATAGCGTTGGGGTTAGAAGTAAGGGTTACTGTCAGTGTTAGGGTTGTAGGTAGGGTTACGGTTAGGGTTAGCGGTTTAGAATTAGGGTTAGGGATTAGGTGTCCCAGTGATGACTAGGAGATAGGGTTAGAATTATGGGATAGGGGTTGTTCTCAGGAAATGGGTTATGCATTAACCTTAGGATAAGAGGTTAAAGTTAGGCGCACGGTGAGGTTTACGTGTTAAGGGGAGAAATAGGAACAGGGTTGGGTGTTATGTTCAGGGTTAGGGTTATCTGTTAAAGATATTGTTTATGCTTAGCGCACGGGCCCTGTCTGCATTAGGCGGGTGGGGGGAGTTTAGGGGGCTGGGATTGTACCCGGGAACCCACTCTATCATACTCTGGGTATGGGCCCGTGGGTTTCATGCAGGACACAGTGGTAGAGCCTCCCTTCACGCATGGCAAGGGAGGATTGCAGGCTTTCTAAACTCTAAGAAAGCAAGAAGTCTGAGAATTAGATTTAGGGTTAGGATTCTGGTTAGGGTTAAGGGTGAAGTTTAGTGTTAGGGTGAGGGCTTAGGGTTAGGGATTAGGGTTAGGGTTAAAGGTTACCCTTAGGTTTAACGGTTACACTTTGGTTTAGGGTTGAGGTTTACGGTTAGGGTTAAGATGAGGGGTTAGGGTTTGGTACAGGGTTAGGGTTAAGTGTTAGGTTTAGGGTTGAGGATTAGGATTAGGGTTAGGATTAAAGGTTAGCGTGAGAGTTAACGCTTAGGGTTAAGGTTAAGAGTTAGGGTTTAGGGTTAGGGTTAGGGTTAGTTTTAGGGTTAGAGTTATGTGCTATGGTTTGTGTTAGAGGTGAGGGTTAGGTTTACTGGTCACGGTTAGGGTTACGTTTAGGGGTTAGCATTAGGGTTAGGGTTAGGGTTAAGGGATAGGATTAGGGTTAAGTGTTGGGCTTAGGGTTAGGGCTTAGTGTTAGGTTTATCATTAAGGATTAGGGTTAGAATCAGGGTTAAATGCTTGGGTGCGGGTAATGGTTAGGGTCAGGGTTAAGGTTCACGGATAGGGTTAGTGTTAAGGGTTACGGGTAGGTTTAGGGTTCTGGGTTAGAGTTAGCATTAGGGCTTAAGATTAGGATTAGGCGGTAGGTTAGATTTAGGGTTAGATCTAGGTGTTAGGGTAAGGGCTAGCGTTAGGGTTAAGAGATACGGTTAGGTTTAATGCTTAGGATTAGGGTTAGGGTTGGGGGTTAAAGTAAGTGTTAGGGGTTAGATTTAAGGATCAAAGGTTAGGGTTATTTTTAGCTGTAGTGTTAGGGTTAGGGATAAGGGATCCCATTAGCATTAAGGGTCTTCCTTACTGTAGGGTTAAGGGTTAGGCTTAGAGTTAAAGGTTAAGGTTAGGGTCAGTGTTAAGATTTAGGGTGAGGGTTAACGGTTAGGGTAAAGGTTAAGCGTTAGGGTTAGGGATTAGTGATTAGGGTTTTTGGTTAGTGTTAGGGTTAGCGGTTAGGAGTTAGTGTTTTATGAAGGGGTATGGTTAGAATTAGGATTGGGGTTAGAGTTAGGGTGAGGTATAGGGGTTAGGTTTAGGGGTTACTTTTAGGGTAAAAGGATAGGATTAGGGTTACGGGTTGGGCTTAGGTTTAGGGTTAAAGTTTACTGCTAGGGTTAGGAATAGGGTTCAGGGTTAGCTTTAGGGGTTCTGGTTAGGGTTAGGTGTTAGGTTAGTGTCAGGGTTAGGTCTAGTCGTGAGGGTAAGGTTTAGGGTTAGCTTTAAGAGCTAGGGTTAGGTTTAATGGTTAGGATTAGGATTAGGGTTAAGGGTTAGGGTAAGGCTTAGGGGTTAGGGTGAAGGGTTAGGGTCAAGGGTTAGGGTTTTTGTTAGGCATAGCGTTGGGGTTAGAAGTAAGGGTTACTGTCAGTGTTAGGGTTGTACGCAGGGTTACGCTTAGGTTTAGCGGTTTAGAATTAGGGTTAGCGATTAGGTGTCACAGAGATTACTAGGAGATAGGGTTAGAATTATGGGATAGGGGTTGTTCTCAGGAAATCGGTTATGCATTAACGTTAGGATAAGAGGTTAAAGTTAGGCGCAAGGTGAGGTTTACGTGTTAAGGGGAGAAATAGGAACAGGGTTGGGTGTTATGTTCAGGGTTAGGGTTATCTGTTAAAGGTATTGTTTATGCTTAGCGCACGGGCCCTGTATGCATTAGGCGGGCGGGGGGAGATTAGGGGGCTGGGATTGTACCCGGGAAACTACTCTATCATACTCTGGGTATGGGCCCGTGGGTTTCATGCAGGACACAGTGGTAGAGCCTCCTTTCACGCATGGCATGGGATGATTGCAGGCTTTCTAAACTCTAAGAAAGCAAGAAGTCTGAGAATTAGATTTAGGGTTAGGATTATGGTTAGGGTTAAGGATGAAGTTTATGTTAGGGTGAGGGCTTAGTGTTAGGGATTAGGGTTAAGGTTAAAGGTTACTCTTAGGTTTAACGGTTACACTTTGGTTTAGTGTTGAGGTTTACCGTCAGGGTTAAGATGAGGGGTTAGGGTTAGGTACAGGGTTAGGGTTAAGTGTTAGGTTTAGGGTTCAAGATTAGGATTAGGGTTAGGATTAAAGGTTAGCGTGAGAGTTAACGCTTAGGGTTAAGGTTAAGAGTTAGGGTTTAGGGTTAGGTTTAAGGTTAGGGTTATTTTTAGGGTTAGAGTTATGTGCTATGGTTTGTATTAGAGGTTAGGGTTAGGTTTACTGGTCACGGTGAGGGTTACATTTAGGGGTTAGCATTAGGGTTAGGGTTAATGGATAGGATTAGGGTTAAGTGTTGGGCTTAGGGTTAGGGTTCAGTGTTAGGGTTATCATTAAGGATTAAGGTTAGGGTCAGGGTTAAATGCTTGGGTGCGGATAATGTTTAGGGTCAGGGTTAAGGTTCAAGGATAGGGTTAGTGTTAAGGTTTACGGGTAGGTTTTGGGTTCAGGGATAGAATTAGCATTAGGGCTTAAGGTTAGGATTAGGCGGTAGGTTAGATTTAGGGTTAGATCTAGGCGTTAGGGTAAGGGCTAGCGTTAGGGTTAAGAGATAGGATTAGGTTTAATGCTTAGGAATAGGGTTAGGGTTTGCGGTTACAGTAAGTGTTAGGCGTTAGGTTTAAGGATCAAAGGTTAGGGTTATTTTTAGCTGTAGTGTTAGGGTTAGGGATAAGGGATCCCATTAGCATTAAGGGTCTTCCTTACTGTAGGGTTAAGGGTTAGGCTTAGAGTTAAAGGTTAAGGTTAGGGTCAGTGTTAAGATTTAGGGTGAGGGTTAACGGTTAGGGTAAAGGTTAAGCGTTAGGGTTAGGGATTAGTGATTAGGGTTTTTGGTTAGTGTTAGGGTTAGCAGTTAGGAGTTAGTGTTTTATGAAGGGGTATGGTTAGAATTAAGATTGGGGTTAGAGTTAGGGTGAGGTATAGGGGTTAGGTTTAGGGGTTAGTTTTAGGGTAAAAGGATAGGATTATTGTTACGGGTTGGGCTTAGGTTTAGGGTTAAAGTTTACTGCTAGGGTTAGGGATAGGGTTCAGGGTTAGCTTTAGGGGTTCTGGTTAGGGTTAGGTGTTAGGTTAGTGTCAGGGTTAGGTCTAGTCGTGAGGGTAAGGTTTAGGGTTAGCTTTAAGAGCTAGGGTTAGGTTTCATGTTTAGGATTAGGATTAGGGTTAAGGGTTAGGGTAAGGCTTAGGGGTTAGGGTGAAGGGTTAGGGTCAAGGGTTAGGGTTTTTGTTAGACATAGCGTTGGGGTTAGAAGTAAGGGTTACTGTCAGTGTTAGGGTTGTAGGTAGGGTTACGGTTAGGGTTAGCGGTTTAGAATTAGGGTTAGCGATTAGGTGTCACAGTGATGACTAGGAGATAGGGTTAGAATTATGGGATAGGGGTTGTTCTCAGGAAATGGGTTTTGCATTAACGTTAGGATAAGAGGTTAAAGTTAGGCGCACGGTGAGGTTTACGTGTTAAGGGGAGAAATAGGAACAGGGTTGGGTGTTATGTTCAGGGTTAGGGTTATCTGTTAAAGGTATTGTTTATGGTTAGCGCACGGGCCCTGTCTGCATTAGGCGGGCGGGGGGAGTTTAGGGGGCTGGGATTGTACCCGGTAACCCACTCTATCATACTCTGGGTATGGGCCCGTGGTTTTCATGCAGGACACAGTGGTAGAGCCTCCTTTCACGCATGGCATGGGAGGATTGCAGGCTTTCTAAACTCTAAGAAAGCAAGAAGTCTGAGAATTAGATTTAGGGTTAGGATTATGGTTAGGGTTAAGGATGAAGTTTAGTGTTAGGGTGAGGGCTTAGGGTTAGGGATTAGGGTTAGGGTTAAAGGTTACTCTTAGGTTTAACGGTTACACTTTGGTTTAGGGTTGAGGTTTACAGTTAGGGTTAAGATCAGGGGTTAGGGTTAGGTACAGGGTTAGGGTTAAGTGTTAGGTTTAGGGTTGAAGATTAGGATTAAGGTTAGGATTAAAGGTTAGCGTGAGAGTTAACGCTTAGGGTTAAGGTTAAGAGTTAGGGTTTAGGGTTAGGGTTAGGGTTAGGGTTGGGGTTAGGGTAGGGGTAGGGTTACGGTTAGGGTAAGGGTAAGGTTAGGGTTAGGGTTAGGGCTTGGTGTTAGGGTTAGGGTTAGGGGTTATGGTTAGGGTTGGGGTTAGGGGGTTAGGGTTAAGGTTAGGGTTAGGGGGTTAGGGTTAGGGTTAGGGTTGGGTTAGGGGTTACGGTTAGGGTTAGGGTTGGGTTAGGGGTTAGGGTTAGGGTTAGGGTTAGGGTAGGGTTAGGGTTTAGGGGTTAGGGTTAGGGGTTAGGGTTTTAGGGTTATGGTTAGGGTTAAGGGTTAGGGTTTAGGGTTGGGTTAGGGTTAGGGTTAGGGTAGGGTTAGGATTAGGGTTAGGGTTGGGTTAGGGTTAGGGTTAGGGGTTAGGGTTAGGGTTAGGGGTTTAGGGTTAGGGTTAGGGGTTGGGTTAGGGTTAGGGGTTAGGGTTAGGGTTGGGGTTGGGGTTAGGGTTAGTGGTTAGGGTTAGGGTTAGGGTAGGGTTAGGGTAAGGGTTAGGGGTTAGGGTTAGGGTTAGGGGTTAGGGTTAGGGTTAGGTGTTAGGGTTAGGCTTAGGGTTAGGGGTTGGGGGTAGGGGAAGGGTTAGGGTTAGGGGTTAGGGTTAGGGGGTTAGGGTTATGCTTAGGGGTTAGTGTTAGGGTTAGGGTTGGTGTTAGGGGTTAGGGTTGGGGTTAGGGTTAGGGTTAGGGTTATGTGTTAGGGTTTGTGTTAGAGGTTAGGGTTAGGTTTACTGTTCCTGGTTAGAGTTACGTTTAGGGGTTAGCATTAGGGTTAGGGATTAGGTTTAGGGTAAGTGTTTAGAGTTAGTGTTGGGCTTTAGGCTCGGGGCTTAGGTTCAGGGTCAGAGGTTAGGATTGGTGGTAGGGCTTAGATTTAGCGGTCAGTTTAAGGGCACAGGACCTGGTTAATCTACGGTGAGAGGGGTGTGGTCGGAGTCACCACAAAAGCACAACATCATTCCCTGGGCCTTGGGACAAAACCTACATGCAGGACTCAGGCAGAGCCTCATCTCACACATGGCATGGCTGTATTGTAGGCTTGCTTCACTCTGGGAATGGAAGTAGTGTGAGAATTAGGGTTAGGTTTGGGGTTAGGGGTTTCGAGTTAGGGGTTAGGTTTCGAGTCAGGGTCAGGTGCTAGGGATTAGTGGTTAGGTTTAGAGTTAGTGTTAGGGGTTAGGTGTTAAGTCTGGGTTGGGGGCCAGGGTTAGGTTTAGGGTTGGGGTTAGCGTTAGGGTTAGGGGTTAGGGTTAAGGGATAGGGTTAGGGTTAAGGGTTAGGCTTAGGGTTAGGGTTCAGGGTTAGGGTTAAGGTTTAGGGTTAGAGTCAGGGTTAAGGGTTAGGGTGAGGCTTAACAGTTAGGGTTAGGGTTAGGGGGTTAGGAATAGGGTTAGGGTTAAGGGTTAGGTTTATGGTTCAGGTTTAAGGTTAGGATTAGGGGTTAGGGTTAGTGTTAACTGTAGGTCAGTGTTGGGGTTAGATCTCTAGGCATTGGCGTATAGGTTAGGGTTAGGGTTCAGTAGGGTTATGTTTAATGGTTAGGATTGGGATTAGCGTTAAGGGTTAGGGTTAAGCTTTAGGGGTTATGACTAAGGATCAATGGTTAGGGTTATTTTTAGGCGTAGGGTTAGGGTAAGGGTTTTAGGGTTAGTGTTAGTGTTGTTGGTAGGGTTAAGGTTAGGGTTGGCGTTTCAGAATTAGGGATTAGGTGTTATGGTTATGGCTAGGAGTGAGGGTTAGAATTATGGTATAGGGATTGTTCTCAGGGTGTCATGCATTATCGTTAAGATAAGGGGTTAAGTTAGGGTTAGGGTGAGGTTTACGTGTTAAGGTGAGCAGTAGGATCAGGGTTAGGTGTTATGTTCTGGGTTAGGGTTATGGGTGTGGGGTAGGGTTTATGCTTAGGGCACGGGCCCTGTATGCACTAGGAGGCGAAGTTAGGGGTCTGTGATGGTCGCTGGGAGCCCACTCTATCGTACGCAGTGTATGGGCCTCTGGGTTTCATGCAGGACACTGTGGCAGAGCGGGCTTTCATGCATGGCTTAGTAGGATTGTAGGCTTTCAAAACTCTGAGAAAGCAAGTCTGAGAATTAGATTTAGGGTTAGGATTACGGTACGGTTTAGGGATGAAGATTAGTGATAGGGTGAGGGCTTAGGGTTAGGGGTTAGGGTTAGGGTTAGGGTTGTTGGCAGGGTGAAGGTTAGGGTTGGCATTTTAGAATTAGGGATGAGGTGTTACGGTTATGGCTAGGGGTTAGGATTAGAATTATGGGATAGGGCTTCTTCTCAGGGTGTTATGCATTAAGGTTAAGATAAGGGGATAAGTTAGGGTTACGGGGAGGTTTATGTTTTAAGGTGAGCAATAGGATCAGGGTCAGGTGCTATATTCAGGGTGAGGGTTATCTGTTAGGGGTAGTGTTTATACTTAGCGTACAGGCCCTGTCTGCACTGGGCGGGGGGCTGGGGTTAGGGGCATGGGATTGTCCCCGGGAACCCACTCTATCATACGCTAGGTATGGGCTCCTGGTTTCATGCAAGAGAGAGCTGCAGAGCCCCCTTTTACTCATGGCATGGGAGGATTTTAGGCTTTCTAAACTCTAAGAAAGCAAGAAGTCCGAGAATTAGATTTAGGGGTAGGATTATGATAATGTTTAGGGTTAGGGTTAGTGTTAAGGTGGGGTCTTAGGGTTAGGGGTTAGGGTTAGAGGTTAGTGTTAGGTGTAACAGTTACAGTTAGGTTTATGGTTAAGTTTCAGGGTTAGGGTTAAGGTTTGGGTTCAGCGTTTGGCACAGGGTTAGGCTTCAGTGTTAGCTTTATGGTGAAAGTTTAAGATTAGGTTTAGTGTGAGGGTTAATGGTAAGGGTCAAGATTAAGGGTTAGGGTTGGGGTTAGGGTTAGGTTTAGGGTTAGGGCTTAGGGTTAGGGGATAGGATTAGGGTTAAGTGTTGGGCTTATGGTTAGGGTTAAAGTTTAGCGTTAGGGTTAATGTTTAGTGTTATGGTCCAGTATAAGTGTTAGGGTGAGGGGTAACAGTTAGGATTAGGCTTAGGGGTTAGGGATATAGTGAAGGTTCAGTGTTAGGGTTAGGTTTAGGGTTCAGGTTAGGGTTAGCTTTAGGGGTTATGGTTAGGGTTAGGTGTTAGGTTAGTGTCAGGGTTAGGTCTAGTCGTGAGGGTAAGGTTTAGGGTTAGCTTTAAGAGCTAGGGTTAGGTTTAATGGTTAGGATTAGGATTACGGTTAAAGGTTAGGGTAATGCTTAGGGGTTAGGGTGAAGGGTGAAGGGTTAGGACTTTTGTTAGGCATAGCGTTGGGGTTAGAACTAAGTGTTCCTGTCAGTGTTAGGGTTGTAGGCAGCGTTACGGTTAGGCTTAGCGGTGGAGAATTAGGGTTAGGGATTAGGTGTTACAGTTATGACTAGGAGATAGGGTTAGAATTATGGGATAGGGGATGTTCTCAGGGAATGGGTTATGCATTAACGTTACGTTAAGAGGTTAAAGTTAGGCTCACGGTGAGGTTTACGTGTTAAGGGGAGAAATAGGAACAGGGTTAGGTGCCATGTTCAGGGTTAGGGTTATCTGTTAAAGGTATCATTTATGCTTAGCGCACGGGCCCTGTCGGCATTAAGCTGGGGGGAGGTTAGGGGGCTGGGATTCTCACCGGGAACCCACTGTATCGGACTCTGGGTATGGGCCCGTGGGTTTCATGCAGGACACAGTGGTAGAGCCTCCTTTCACACATGGCATGGGAGGATTGCAGGCTTTCTAAACTCTAAGAAAGCAAGAAGTCTGAGAATTAGATTTAGGGTTAGGATTATGGTTAGGGTTCAGGATGAAGTGTAGTGTTATGGTGAGGGGATAGGGTTACAGATTAGGGTTACGGTTTAAGGTTACTGTTAGGTTTAACGGTTACAGTTCGTTTTGGGGTTGAGGTTTGCGGATAGGGTTAAGATGAGGGGTTAGGTTTTGGTACAGGTTTAGGGTTGTGTTAGGTTTAGGTTTGAAGATTAGGATTAGAGTTAGGATTAAAGGTTAGCATGAGAGTTAATGGTTAAGATTTAGGTTAAGGGTTAGGGTTAGGGTTTAGGTTTAGGGTTAAGGGTTAGGGTTAGTTTTAGGGTTAGAGTTATGTGTTAGTGTTTGTGTTAGAGGTTAGGGTTAGGTTTACTGTTCACGGTTAGGGTTACGTTTAGGGGTTAGCATTAGGGTTAGGGATTAGGTTTAGGGTAAGGGTTTAGAGTTAGTGTTGGGCTTTAGGCTCGGGGCTTAGGTTCAGGGTCAGGGGTTAGGGTTGGTGGTAGGGCTTAGATTTAGCGGTCAGTTTAAGGGCACAGGACCTGGTTAATCTACGGTGAGAGGGGTGTGGTCGGAGTCACCACAAAAACACAACATCATTCCCTGGGTCTTGGGACAAAACCTACATGCAGGACTCAGGCAGAGCCTCATCTCACACATGGCATGGCTGTATTGTAGGCTTGCTTCACTCTGGGAATGGAAGTAGTGTGAGAATTAGGGTTAGGTTTGGGGTTAGGGGTTTCGAGTTAGGGGTTAGGTTTCGAGTCAGGGTCAGGTGCTAGGGATTAGTGGTTAGGTTTAGAGTTAGTGTTAGGGGTTAGGTGTTAAGTCTGGGTTGGGGGCCAGGGTTAGGTTTAGGGTTGGGGTTAGCGTTAGGGTTAGGGGTTAGGGTTAAGGGATAGGGTTAGGGTTAAGGGTTGGGCTTAGGGTTAGGGTTCAGGGTTAGGGTTAAGGTTTAGGGTTAGAGTCAGGGTTAAGGGTTAGGGTGAGGCTTAACAGTTAGGGTTAGGGTTAGGGGGTTAGGAATAGGGTTAGGGTTAAGGGTTAGGTTTATGGTTCAGGTTTAAGGTTAGGATTAGGGGTTAGGGTTAGTGTTAACTGTAGGTCAGTGTTGGGGTTAGATCTCTAGGCATTGGCGTATAGGTTAGGGTTAGGGTTCAGTAGGGTTATGTTTAATGGTTAGGATTGGGATTAGCGTTAAGGGTTAGGGTTAAGCTTTAGGGGTTATGACTAAGGATCAATGGTTAGGGTTATTTTTAGGCGTAGGGTTAGGGTAAGGGTTTTAGGGTTAGTGTTAGTGTTGTTGGTAGGGTTAAGGTTAGGGTTGGCGTTTCAGAATTAGGGATTAGGTGTTATGGTTATGGCTAGGAGTGAGGGTTAGAATTATGGTATAGGGATTGTTCTCAGGGTGTCATGCATTATCGTTAAGATAAGGGGTTAAGTTAGGGTTAGGGTGAGGTTTACGTGTTAAGGTGAGCAGTAGGATCAGGGTTAGGTGTTATGTTCTGGGTTAGGGTTATGGGTGTGGGGTAGGGTTTATGCTTAGGGCACGGGCCCTGTATGCACTAGGAGGCGAAGTTAGGGGTCTGTGATGGTCGCTGGGAGCCCACTCTATCGTACGCAGTGTATGGGCCTCTGGGTTTCATGCAGGACACTGTGGCAGAGCGGGCTTTCATGCATGGCTTAGTAGGATTGTAGGCTTTCAAAACTCTGAGAAAGCAAGTCTGAGAATTAGATTTAGGGTTAGGATTACGGTACGGTTTAGGGATGAAGATTAGTGATAGGGTGAGGGCTTAGGGTTAGGGGTTAGGGTTAGGGTTAGGGTTGTTGGCAGGGTGAAGGTTAGGGTTGGCATTTTAGAATTAGGGATGAGGTGTTACGGTTATGGCTAGGGGTTAGGATTAGAATTATGGGATAGGGCTTCTTCTCAGGGTGTTATGCATTAAGGTTAAGATAAGGGGATAAGTTAGGGTTACGGGGAGGTTTATGTTTTAAGGTGAGCAATAGGATCAGGGTCAGGTGCTATATTCAGGGTGAGGGTTATCTGTTAGGGGTAGTGTTTATACTTAGCGTACAGGCCCTGTCTGCACTGGGCGGGGGGCTGGGGTTAGGGGCATGGGATTGTCCCCGGGAACCCACTCTATCATACGCTAGGTATGGGCTCCTGGTTTCATGCAAGAGAGAGCTGCAGAGCCCCCTTTTACTCATGGCATGGGAGGATTTTAGGCTTTCTAAACTCTAAGAAAGCAAGAAGTCCGAGAATTAGATTTAGGGGTAGGATTATGATAATGTTTAGGGTTAGGGTTAGTGTTAAGGTGGGGTCTTAGGGTTAGGGGTTAGGGTTAGAGGTTAGTGTTAGGTGTAACAGTTACAGTTAGGTTTATGGTTAAGTTTCAGGGTTAGGGTTAAGGTTTGGGTTCAGCGTTTGGCACAGGGTTAGGCTTCAGTGTTAGCTTTATGGTGAAAGTTTAAGATTAGGTTTAGTGTGAGGGTTAATGGTAAGGGTCAAGATTAAGGGTTAGGGTTGGGGTTAGGGTTAGGTTTAGGGTTAGGGCTTAGGGTTAGGGGATAGGATTAGGGTTAAGTGTTGGGCTTATGGTTAGGGTTAAAGTTTAGCGTTAGGGTTAATGTTTAGTGTTATGGTCCAGTATAAGTGTTAGGGTGAGGGGTAACAGTTAGGATTAGGCTTAGGGGTTAGGGATATAGTGAAGGTTCAGTGTTAGGGTTAGGTTTAGGGTTCAGGTTAGGGTTAGCTTTAGGGGTTATGGTTAGGGTTAGGTGTTAGGTTAGTGTCAGGGTTAGGTCTAGTCGTGAGGGTAAGGTTTAGGGTTAGCTTTAAGAGCTAGGGTTAGGTTTAATGGTTAGGATTAGGATTACGGTTAAAGGTTAGGGTAATGCTTAGGGGTTAGGGTGAAGGGTGAAGGGTTAGGACTTTTGTTAGGCATAGCGTTGGGGTTAGAACTAAGTGTTCCTGTCAGTGTTAGGGTTGTAGGCAGCGTTACGGTTAGGCTTAGCGGTGGAGAATTAGGGTTAGGGATTAGGTGTTACAGTTATGACTAGGAGATAGGGTTAGAATTATGGGATAGGGGATGTTCTCAGGGAATGGGTTATGCATTAACGTTACGTTAAGAGGTTAAAGTTAGGCTCACGGTGAGGTTTAAGTGTTAAGGGGAGAAATAGGAACAGGGTTAGGTGCCATGTTCAGGGTTAGGGTTATCTGTTAAAGGTATCATTTATGCTTAGCGCACGGGCCCTGTCGGCATTAAGCTGGGGGGAGGTTAGGGGGCTGGGATTCTCACCGGGAACCCACTGTATCGGACTCTGGGTATGGGCCCGTGGGTTTCATGCAGGACACAGTGGTAGAGCCTCCTTTCACACATGGCATGGGAGGATTGCAGGCTTTCTAAACTCTAAGAAAGCAAGAAGTCTGAGAATTAGATTTAGGGTTAGGATTATGGTTAGGGTTCAGGATGAAGTGTAGTGTTATGGTGAGGGGATAGGGTTACAGATTAGGGTTACGGTTTAAGGTTACTGTTAGGTTTAACGGTTACAGTTCGTTTTGGGGTTGAGGTTTGCGGATAGGGTTAAGATGAGGGGTTAGGTTTTGGTACAGGTTTAGGGTTGTGTTAGGTTTAGGTTTGAAGATTAGGATTAGAGTTAGGATTAAAGGTTAGCATGAGAGTTAATGGTTAAGATTTAGGTTAAGGGTTAGGGTTAGGGTTTAGGTTTAGGGTTAAGGGTTAGGGTTAGTTTTAGGGTTAGAGTTATGTGTTAGTGTTTGTGTTAGAGGTTAGGGTTAGGTTTACTGTTCACGGTTAGGGTTACGTTTAGGGGTTAGCATTAGGGTTAGGGATTAGGTTTAGGGTAAGGGTTTAGAGTTAGTGTTGGGCTTTAGGCTCGGGGCTTAGGTTCAGGGTCAGGGGTTAGGGTTGGTGGTAGGGCTTAGATTTAGCGGTCAGTTTAAGGGCACAGGACCTGGTTAATCTACGGTGAGAGGGGTGTGGTCGGAGTCACCACAAAAACACAACATCATTCCCTGGGTCTTGGGACAAAACCTACATGCAGGACTCAGGCAGAGCCTCATCTCACACATGGCATGGCTGTATTGTAGGCTTGCTTCACTCTGGGAATGGAAGTAGTGTGAGAATTAGGGTTAGGTTTGGGGTTAGGGGTTTCGAGTTAGGGGTTAGGTTTCGAGTCAGGGTCAGGTGCTAGGGATTAGTGGTTAGGTTTAGAGTTAGTGTTAGGGGTTAGGTGTTAAGTCTGGGTTGGGGGCCAGGGTTAGGTTTAGGGTTGGGGTTAGCGTTAGGGTTAGGGGTTAGGGTTAAGGGATAGGGTTAGGGTTAAGGGTTGGGCTTAGGGTTAGGGTTCAGGGTTAGGGTTAAGGTTTAGGGTTAGAGTCAGGGTTAAGGGTTAGGGTGAGGCTTAACAGTTAGGGTTAGGGTTAGGGGGTTAGGAATAGGGTTAGGGTTAAGGGTTAGGTTTATGGTTCAGGTTTAAGGTTAGGATTAGGGGTTAGGGTTAGTGTTAACTGTAGGTCAGTGTTGGGGTTAGATCTCTAGGCATTAGCGTATAGGTTAGGGTTAGGGTTAAGTAGGGTTATGTTTAATGGTTAGGATTGGGATTAGCGTTAAGGGTTAGGGTTAAGCTTTAGGGGTTATGACTAAGGATCAATGGTTAGGGTTATTTTTAGGCGTAGGGTTAGGGTAAGGGTTTTAGGGTTAGTGTTAGTGTTGTTGGTAGGGTTAAGGTTAGGGTTGGCGTTTCAGAATTAGGGATTAGGTGTTATGGTTATGGCTAGGAGTTAGGGTTAGAATTACGGTATAGGGCTTGTTCTCAGGGTGTCATGCATTATCGTTAAGATAAGGGGTTAAGTTAGGGTTAGGGTGAGGTTTACGTGTTAAGGTGAGCAGTAGGATCAGGGTTAGGTGTTATGTTCTGGGTTAGGGTTATGGGTGTGGGGTAGGGTTTATGCTTAGGGCACGGGCCCTGTATGCACTAGGAGGCGAAGTTAGGGGTCTGTGATGGTCGCTGGGAGCCCACTCTATCGTACGCAGTGTATGGGCCTCTGGGTTTCATGCAGGACACTGCCGCAGAGCGGGCTTTCATGCATGGCTTAGTAGGATTGTAGGCTTTCAAAACTCTGAGAAAGCAAGTCTGAGAATTAGATTTAGGGTTAGGATTACGGTACGGTTTAGGGATGAAGATTAGTGATAGGGTGAGGGCTTAGGGTTAGGGGTTAGGGTTAGGGTTAGGGTTGTTGGCAGGGTGAAGGTTAGGGTTGGCATTTTAGAATTAGGGATGAGGTGTTACGGTTATGGCTAGGGGTTAGGATTAGAATTATGGGATAGGGCTTCTTCTCAGGGTGTTATGCATTAAGGTTAAGATAAGGGGATAAGTTAGGGTTACGGGGAGGTTTATGTTTTAAGGTGAGCAATAGGATCAGGGTCAGGTGCTATGTTCAGGGTGAGGGTTATCTGTTAGGGGTAGTGTTTATACTTAGCGTACAGGCCCTGTCTGCACTGGGCGGGGGGCTGGGGTTAGGGGCATGGGATTGTCCCCGGGAACCCACTCTATCATACGCTAGGTATGGGCTCCTGGTTTCATGCAAGAGAGAGCTGCAGAGCCCCCTTTTACTCATGGCATGGGAGGATTTTAGGCTTTCTAAACTCTAAGAAAGCAAGAAGTCCGAGAATTAGATTTGGGGTAGGATTATGATAATGTTTAGGGTTAGGGTTAGTGTTAAGGTGGGGTCTTAGGGTTAGGGGTTAGGGTTAGAGGTTAGTGTTAGGTGTAACAGTTACAGTTAGGTTTATGGTTAAGTTTCAGGGTTAGGGTTAAGGTTTGGGTTTAGCGTTTGGCACAGGGTTAGGCTTCAGTGTTAGCTTTATGGTTAAAGATTAGGATTAGGGTTAGTGTGAGGGTTAATGGTAAGGGTCAAGATTAAGGGTTAGGGTTGGGGTTAGGGTTAGGTTTAGGGTTAGGGCTTAGGGTTAGGGGATAGGATTAGGGTTAAGTGTTGGGCTTATGGTTAGGGTTAAAGTTTAGTGTTAGGGTTAATGTTTAGTGTTATGGTCCAGTTTAAGTGTTAGGGTGAGGATTAACAGTTAGGATTAGGCTTAGGGGTTAGGGATATAGTGAAGGTTCAGTGTTAGTGTTAGGTTTAGGGTTCAGGGTTAGGGTTAGCTTTAGGGATTATGGTTAGGGTTAGGTGTTAGGTTAGTGTCAGGGTTAGGTCTAGTCGTGAGGGTAAGGTTTAGGGTTAGCTTTAAGAGCTAGGGTTAGGTTTAATGGTTAGGATTAGGATTACGGTTAAAGCTTAGGGTAATGCTTAGGGGTTAGGGTGAAGGGTGAAGGGTTAGGGCTTTTGTTAGGCATAGCGTTGGGGTTAGAACTAAGGGTTCCTGTCAGTGTTAGGGTTGTAGGCAGCGTTACGGTTAGGCTTAGCGGTGGAGAATTAGGGTTAGGGATTAGGTGTTACAGTTATGACTAGGAGATAGGGTTAGAATTATGGGATAGGGGATGTTCTCAGGGAATGGGTTTTGCATTAACGTTACGTTAAGAGGTTAAAGTTAGGCTCACGGTGAGGTTTACGTGTTAAGGGGAGAAATAGGAACAGGGTTAGGTGCCATGTTCAGGGTTAGGGTTATCTGTTAAAGGTATCATTTATGCTTAGCGCACGGGCCCTGTCGGCATTAAGCTGGGGGGAGGTTAGGGGGCTGGGATTCTCACCGGGAACCCACTGTATCGGACTCTGGGTATGGGCCCGTGGGTTTCATGCAGGACACAGTGGTAGAGCCTCCTTTCACACATGGCATGGGAGGATTGCAGGCTTTCTAAACTCTAAGAAAGCAAGAAGTCTGAGAATTAGATTTAGGGTTAGGATTATGGTTAGGGTTCAGGATGAAGTGTATTGTTATGGTGAGGGGATAGGGTTACAGATTAGGGTTACGGTTTAAGGTTACTGTTAGGTTTAACGGTTACAGTTGGTTTTGGGGTTGAGGTTTGCGGATAGGGTTAAGAT
Organism: Eulemur rufifrons; assembly: GCF_041146395.1. NCBI lineage: Eukaryota > Metazoa > Chordata > Mammalia > Primates > Lemuridae > Eulemur > Eulemur rufifrons. The sequence goes on from NC_090991.1 coordinate 57,692,626, forward strand.
GAGGGGTTAGGTTTTGGTACAGGTTTAGGGTTGTGTTAGGTTTAGGTTTGAAGATTAGGATTAGAGTTAGGATTAAAGGTTAGCATGAGAGTTAACGGTTAAGATTAAGGTTAAGGGTTAGGGTTAGGGTTTAGGTTTAGGGTTAAGGGTTAGGGTTAGTTCTAGGGTTAGAGTTATGTGTTAGTGTTTGTGTTAGAGGTTAGGGTTAGGTTTACTGTTCACGGTTAGGGTTACGTTTAGGGGTTAGCATTAGGGTTAGGGATTAGGTTTAGGGTAAGGGTTTAGAGTTAGTGTTGGGCTTTAGGCTCGGGGCTTAGGTTCAGGGTCAGGGGTTAGGGTTGGTGGTAGGGCTTAGATTTAGCGGTCAGTTTAAGGGCACAGGACCTGGTTAATCTACGGTGAGAGGGGTGTGGTCGGAGTCACCACAAAAACACAACATCATTCCCTGGGCCTTGGGACAAAACCTACATGCAGGACTCAGGCAGAGCCTCATCTCACACATGGCATGGCTGTATTGTAGGCTTGCTTCACTCTGGGAATGGAAGTAGTGTGAGAATTAGGGTTAGGTTTGGGGTTAGGGGTTTCGAGTTAGGGGTTAGGTTTCGAGTCAGGGTCAGGTGCTAGGGATTAGTGGTTAGGTTTAGAGTTAGTGTTAGGGGTTAGGTGTTAAGTCTGGGTTGGGGGCCAGGGTTAGGTTTAGGGTTGGGGTTAGCGTTAGGGTTAGGGGTTAGGGTTAAGGGATAGGGTTAGGGTTAAGGGTTAGGCTTAGGGTTAGGGTTCAGGGTTAGGGTTAAGGTTTAGGGTTAGAGTCAGGGTTAAGGGTTAGGGTGAGGCTTAACAGTTAGGGTTAGGGTTAGGGGGTTAGGAATAGGGTTAGGGTTAAGGGTTAGGTTTATGGTTCAGGTTTAAGGTTAGGATTAGGGGTTAGGGTTAGTGTTAACTGTAGGTCAGTGTTGGGGTTAGATCTCTAGGCATTAGCGTATAGGTTAGGGTTAGGGTTAAGTAGGGTTATGTTTAATGGTTAGGATTGGGATTAGCGTTAAGGGTTAGGGTTAAGCTTTAGGGGTTATGACTAAGGATCAATGGTTAGGGTTATTTTTAGGCGTAGGGTTAGGGTAAGGGTTTTAGGGTTAGTGTTAGTGTTGTTGGTAGGGTTAAGGTTAGGGTTGGCGTTTCAGAATTAGGGATTAGGTGTTATGGTTATGGCTAGGAGTTAGGGTTAGAATTACGGTATAGGGCTTGTTCTCAGGGTGTCATGCATTATCGTTAAGATAAGGGGTTAAGTTAGGGTTAGGGTGAGGTTTACGTGTTAAGGTGAGCAGTAGGATCAGGGTTAGGTGTTATGTTCTGGGTTAGGGTTATGGGTGTGGGGTAGGGTTTATGCTTAGGGCACGGGCCCTGTATGCACTAGGAGGCGAAGTTAGGGGTCTGTGATGGTCGCTGGGAGCCCACTCTATCGTACGCAGTGTATGGGCCTCTGGGTTTCATGCAGGACACTGCCGCAGAGCGGGCTTTCATGCATGGCTTAGTAGGATTGTAGGCTTTCAAAACTCTGAGAAAGCAAGTCTGAGAATTAGATTTAGGGTTAGGATTACGGTACGGTTTAGGGATGAAGATTAGTGATAGGGTGAGGGCTTAGGGTTAGGGGTTAGGGTTAGGGTTAGGGTTGTTGGCAGGGTGAAGGTTAGGGTTGGCATTTTAGAATTAGGGATGAGGTGTTACGGTTATGGCTAGGGGTTAGGATTAGAATTATGGGATAGGGCTTCTTCTCAGGGTGTTATGCATTAAGGTTAAGATAAGGGGATAAGTTAGGGTTACGGGGAGGTTTATGTTTTAAGGAGAGCAATAGGATCAGGGTCAGGTGCTATGTTCAGGGTGAGGGTTATCTGTTAGGGGTAGTGTTTATACTTAGCGTACAGGCCCTGTCTGCACTCGGCGGGGGGCTGGAGTTAGGGGGATGGGATTGTCCCCGGGAACCCACTCTATCATACGCTAGGTATGGGCTCCTGGTTTCATGCAAGAGAGAGCTGCAGAGCCCCCTTTCACTCATGGCATGGGAGGATTTTAGGCTTTCTAAACTCTAAGAAAGCAAGAAGTCCGAGAATTAGATTTGGGGTAGGATTATGATAATGTTTAGGGTTAGGGTTAGTGTTAAGGTGGGGTCTTAGGGTTAGGGGTTAGGGTTAGAGGTTAGTGTTAGGTGTAACAGTTACAGTTAGGTTTATGGTTAAATTTCAGGGTTAGGGTTAAGGTTTGGGTTTAGCGTTTGGCACAGGGTTAGGCTTCAGTGTTAGCTTTATGGTTAAAGATTAGGATTAGGGTTAGTGTGAGGGTTAATGGTAAGGGTCAAGATTAAGGGTTAGGGTTGGGGTTAGGGTTAGGTTTAGGGTTAGGGCTTAGGGTTAGGGGATAGGATTAGGGTTAAGTGTTGGGCTTATGGTTAGGGTTAAAGTTTAGTGTTAGGGTTAATGTTTAGTGTTATGGTCCAGTTTAAGTGTTAGGGTGAGGATTAACAGTTAGGATTAGGCTTAGGGGTTAGGGATATAGTGAAGGTTCAGTGTTAGTGTTAGGTTTAGGGTTCAGGGTTAGGGTTAGCTTTAGGGGTTATGGTTAGGGTTAGGTGTTAGGTTAGTGTCAGGGTTAGGTCTAGTCGTGAGGGTAAGGTTTAGGGTTAGCTTTAAGAGCTAGGGTTAGGTTTAATGGTTAGGATTAGGATTACGGTTAAAGCTTAGGGTAATGCTTAGGGGTTAGGGTGAAGGGTGAAGGGTTAGGGCTTTTGTTAGGCATAGCGTTGGGGTTAGAACTAAGGGTTCCTGTCAGTGTTAGGGTTGTAGGCAGCGTTACGGTTAGGCTTAGCGGTGGAGATTTAGGGTTAGGGATTAGGTGTTACAGTTATGACTAGGAGATAGGGTTAGAATTATGGGATAGGGGATGTTCTCAGGGAATGGGTTATGCATTAACGTTACGTTAAGAGGTTAAAGTTAGGCTCACGGTGAGGTTTACGTGTTAAGGGGAGAAATAGGAACAGGGTTAGGTGCCATGTTCAGGGTTAGGGTTATCTGTTAAAGGTATCATTTATGCTTAGCGCACGGGCCCTGTCGGCATTAAGCTGGGGGGAGGTTAGGGGGCTGGGATTGTCACCGGGAACCCACTGTATCGGACTCTGGGTATGGGCCCGTGGGTTTCATGCAGGACACAGTGGTAGAGCCTCCTTTCACACATGGCATGGGAGGATTGCAGGCTTTCTAAACTCTAAGAAAGCAAGAAGTCTGAGAATTAGATTTAGGGTTAGGATTATGGTTAGGGTTCAGGATGAAGTGCAGTGTTATGGTGAGGGGATAGGGTTACAGATTAGGGTTACGGTTTAAGGTTACTGTTAGGTTTAACGGTTACAGTTGGTTTTGGGGTTGAGGTTTGCGGATAGGGTTAAGATGAGGGGTTAGGTTTTGGTACAGGTTTAGGGTTGTGTTAGGTTTAGGTTTGAAGATTAGGATTAGAGTTAGGATTAAAGGTTAGCATGAGAGTTAACGGTTAAGATTAAGGTTAAGGGTTAGGGTTAGGGTTTAGGTTTAGGGTTAAGGGTTAGGGTTAGTTTTAGGGTTAGAGTTATGTGTTAGTGTTTGTGTTAGAGGTTAGGGTTAGGTTTACTGTTCACGGTTAGGGTTACGTTTAGGGGTTAGCATTAGGGTTAGGGATTAGGTTTAGGGTAAGGGTTTAGAGTTAGTGTTGGGCTTTAGGCTCGGGGCTTAGGTTCAGGGTCAGGGGTTAGGGTTGGTGGTAGGGCTTAGATTTAGCGGTCAGTTTAAGGGCACAGGACCTGGTTAATCTACGGTGAGAGGGGTGTGGTCGGAGTCACCACAAAAGCACAACATCATTCCCTGGGCCTTGGGACAAAACCTACATGCAGGACTCAGGCAGAGCCTCATCTCACACATGGCATGGCTGTATTGTAGGCTTGCTTCACTCTGGGAATGGAAGTAGTGTGAGAATTAGGGTTAGGTTTGGGGTTAGGGGTTTCGAGTTAGGGGTTAGGTTTCGAGTCAGGGTCAGGTGCTAGGGATTAGTGGTTAGGTTTAGAGTTAGTGTTAGGGGTTAGGTGTTAAGTCTGGGTTGGGGGCCAGGGTTAGGTTTAGGGTTGGGGTTAGCGTTAGGGTTAGGGGTTAGGGTTAAGGGATAGGGTTAGGGTTAAGGGTTAGGCTTAGGGTTAGGGTTCAGGGTTAGGGTTAAGGTTTAGGGTTAGAGTCAGGGTTAAGGGTTAGGGTGAGGCTTAACAGTTAGGGTTAGGGTTAGGGGGTTAGGAATAGGGTTAGGGTTAAGGGTTAGGTTTATGGTTCAGGTTTAAGGTTAGGATTAGGGGTTAGGGTTAGTGTTAACTGTAGGTCAGTGTTGGGGTTAGATCTCTAGGCATTAGCGTATAGGTTAGGGTTAGGGTTAAGTAGGGTTATGTTTAATGGTTAGGATTGGGATTAGCGTTAAGGGTTAGGGTTAAGCTTTAGGGGTTATGACTAAGGATCAATGGTTAGGGTTATTTTTAGGCGTAGGGTTAGGGTAAGGGTTTTAGGGTTAGTGTTAGTGTTGTTGGTAGGGTTAAGGTTAGGGTTGGCGTTTCAGAATTAGGGATTAGGTGTTATGGTTATGGCTAGGAGTTAGGGTTAGAATTACGGTATAGGGCTTGTTCTCAGGGTGTCATGCATTATCGTTAAGATAAGGGGTTAAGTTAGGGTTAGGGTGAGGTTTACGTGTTAAGGTGAGCAGTAGGATCAGGGTTAGGTGTTATGTTCTGGGTTAGGGTTATGGGTGTGGGGTAGGGTTTATGCTTAGGGCACGGGCCCTGTATGCACTAGGAGGCGAAGTTAGGGGTCTGTGATGGTCGCTGGGAGCCCACTCTATCGTACGCAGTGTATGGGCCTCTGGGTTTCATGCAGGACACTGCCGCAGAGCGGGCTTTCATGCATGGCTTAGTAGGATTGTAGGCTTTCAAAACTCTGAGAAAGCAAGTCTGAGAATTAGATTTAGGGTTAGGATTACGGTACGGTTTAGGGATGAAGATTAGTGATAGGGTGAGGGCTTAGGGTTAGGGGTTAGGGTTAGGGTTAGGGTTGTTGGCAGGGTGAAGGTTAGGGTTGGCATTTTAGAATTAGGGATGAGGTGTTACGGTTATGGCTAGGGGTTAGGATTAGAATTATGGGATAGGGCTTCTTCTCAGGGTGTTATGCATTAAGGTTAAGATAAGGGGATAAGTTAGGGTTACGGGGAGGTTTATGTTTTAAGGAGAGCAATAGGATCAGGGTCAGGTGCTATGTTCAGGGTGAGGGTTATCTGTTAGGGGTAGTGTTTATACTTAGCGTACAGGCCCTGTCTGCACTCGGCGGGGGGCTGGAGTTAGGGGGATGGGATTGTCCCCGGGAACCCACTCTATCATACGCTAGGTATGGGCTCCTGGTTTCATGCAAGAGAGAGCTGCAGAGCCCCCTTTCACTCATGGCATGGGAGGATTTTAGGCTTTCTAAACTCTAAGAAAGCAAGAAGTCCGAGAATTAGATTTGGGGTAGGATTATGATAATGTTTAGGGTTAGGGTTAGTGTTAAGGTGGGGTCTTAGGGTTAGGGGTTAGGGTTAGAGGTTAGTGTTAGGTGTAACAGTTACAGTTAGGTTTATGGTTAAATTTCAGGGTTAGGGTTAAGGTTTGGGTTTAGCGTTTGGCACAGGGTTAGGCTTCAGTGTTAGCTTTATGGTTAAAGATTAGGATTAGGGTTAGTGTGAGGGTTAATGGTAAGGGTCAAGATTAAGGGTTAGGGTTGGGGTTAGGGTTAGGTTTAGGGTTAGGGCTTAGGGTTAGGGGATAGGATTAGGGTTAAGTGTTGGGCTTATGGTTAGGGTTAAAGTTTAGTGTTAGGGTTAATGTTTAGTGTTATGGTCCAGTTTAAGTGTTAGGGTGAGGATTAACAGTTAGGATTAGGCTTAGGGGTTAGGGATATAGTGAAGGTTCAGTGTTAGTGTTAGGTTTAGGGTTCAGGGTTAGGGTTAGCTTTAGGGGTTATGGTTAGGGTTAGGTGTTAGGTTAGTGTCAGGGTTAGGTCTAGTCGTGAGGGTAAGGTTTAGGGTTAGCTTTAAGAGCTAGGGTTAGGTTTAATGGTTAGGATTAGGATTACGGTTAAAGCTTAGGGTAATGCTTAGGGGTTAGGGTGAAGGGTGAAGGGTTAGGGCTTTTGTTAGGCATAGCGTTGGGGTTAGAACTAAGGGTTCCTGTCAGTGTTAGGGTTGTAGGCAGCGTTACGGTTAGGCTTAGCGGTGGAGATTTAGGGTTAGGGATTAGGTGTTACAGTTATGACTAGGAGATAGGGTTAGAATTATGGGATAGGGGATGTTCTCAGGGAATGGGTTATGCATTAACGTTACGTTAAGAGGTTAAAGTTAGGCTCACGGTGAGGTTTACGTGTTCAGGGGAGAAATAGGAACAGGGTTAGGTGCCATGTTCAGGGTTAGGGTTATCTGTTAAAGGTATCATTTATGCTTAGCGCACGGGCCCTGTCGGCATTAAGCTGGGGGGAGGTTAGGGGGCTGGGATTGTCACCGGGAACCCACTGTATCGGACTCTGGGTATGGGCCCGTGGGTTTCATGCAGGACACAGTGGTAGAGCCTCCTTTCACACATGGCATGGGAGGATTGCAGGCTTTCTAAACTCTAAGAAAGCAAGAAGTCTGAGAATTAGATTTAGGGTTAGGATTATGGTTAGGGTTCAGGATGAAGTGCAGTGTTATGGTGAGGGGATAGGGTTACAGATTAGGGTTACGGTTTAAGGTTACTGTTAGGTTTAACGGTTACAGTTGGTTTTGGGGTTGAGGTTTGCGGATAGGGTTAAGATGAGGGGTTAGGTTTTGGTACAGGTTTAGGGTTGTGTTAGGTTTAGGTTTGAAGATTAGGATTAGAGTTAGGATTAAAGGTTAGCATGAGAGTTAACGGTTAAGATTAAGGTTAAGGGTTAGGGTTAGGGTTTAGGTTTAGGGTTAAGGGTTAGGGTTAGTTTTAGGGTTAGAGTTATGTGTTAGTGTTTGTGTTAGAGGTTAGGGTTAGGTTTACTGTTCACGGTTAGGGTTACGTTTAGGGGTTAGCATTAGGGTTAGGGATTAGGTTTAGGGTAAGGGTTTAGAGTTAGTGTTGGGCTTTAGGCTCGGGGCTTAGGTTCAGGGTCAGGGGTTAGGGTTGGTGGTAGGGCTTAGATTTAGCGGTCAGTTTAAGGGCACAGGACCTGGTTAATCTACGGTGAGAGGGGTGTGGTCGGAGTCACCACAAAAGCACAACATCATTCCCTGGGCCTTGGGACAAAACCTACATGCAGGACTCAGGCAGAGCCTCATCTCACACATGGCATGGCTGTATTGTAGGCTTGCTTCACTCTGGGAATGGAAGTAGTGTGAGAATTAGGGTTAGGTTTGGGGTTAGGGGTTTCGAGTTAGGGGTTAGGTTTCGAGTCAGGGTCAGGTGCTAGGGATTAGTGGTTAGGTTTAGAGTTAGTGTTAGGGGTTAGGTGTTAAGTCTGGGTTGGGGGCCAGGGTTAGGTTTAGGGTTGGGGTTAGCGTTAGGGTTAGGGGTTAGGGTTAAGGGATAGGGTTAGGGTTAAGGGTTAGGCTTAGGGTTAGGGTTCAGGGTTAGGGTTAAGGTTTAGGGTTAGAGTCAGGGTTAAGGGTTAGGGTGAGGCTTAACAGTTAGGGTTAGGGTTAGGGGGTTAGGAATAGGGTTAGGGTTAAGGGTTAGGTTTATGGTTCAGGTTTAAGGTTAGGATTAGGGGTTAGGGTTAGTGTTAACTGTAGGTCAGTGTTGGGGTTAGATCTCTAGGCATTAGCGTATAGGTTAGGGTTAGGGTTAAGTAGGGTTATGTTTAATGGTTAGGATTGGGATTAGCGTTAAGGGTTAGGGTTAAGCTTTAGGGGTTATGACTAAGGATCAATGGTTAGGGTTATTTTTAGGCGTAGGGTTAGGGTAAGGGTTTTAGGGTTAGTGTTAGTGTTGTTGGTAGGGTTAAGGTTAGGGTTGGCGTTTCAGAATTAGGGATTAGGTGTTATGGTTATGGCTAGGAGTTAGGGTTAGAATTACGGTATAGGGCTTGTTCTCAGGGTGTCATGCATTATCGTTAAGATAAGGGGTTAAGTTAGGGTTAGGGTGAGGTTTACGTGTTAAGGTGAGCAGTAGGATCAGGGTTAGGTGTTATGTTCTGGGTTAGGGTTATGGGTGTGGGGTAGGGTTTATGCTTAGGGCACGGGCCCTGTATGCACTAGGAGGCGAAGTTAGGGGTCTGTGATGGTCGCTGGGAGCCCACTCTATAGTACGCAGTGTATGGGCCTCTGGGTTTCATGCAGGACACTGCCGCAGAGCGGGCTTTCATGCATGGCTTAGTAGGATTGTAGGCTTTCAAAACTCTGAGAAAGCAAGTCTGAGAATTAGATTTAGGGTTAGGATTACGGTACGGTTTAGGGATGAAGATTAGTGATAGGGTGAGGGCTTAGGGTTAGGGGTTAGGGTTAGGGTTAGGGTTGTTGGCAGGGTGAAGGTTAGGGTTGGCATTTTAGAATTAGGGATGAGGTGTTACGGTTATGGCTAGGGGTTAGGATTAGAATTATGGGATAGGGCTTCTTCTCAGGGTGTTATGCATTAAGGTTAAGATAAGGGGATAAGTTAGGGTTACGGGGAGGTTTATGTTTTAAGGAGAGCAATAGGATCAGGGTCAGGTGCTATGTTCAGGGTGAGGGTTATCTGTTAGGGGTAGTGTTTATACTTAGCGTACAGGCCCTGTCTGCACTCGGCGGGGGGCTGGAGTTAGGGGGATGGGATTGTCCCCGGGAACCCACTCTATCATACGCTAGGTATGGGCTCCTGGTTTCATGCAAGAGAGAGCTGCAGAGCCCCCTTTCACTCATGGCATGGGAGGATTTTAGGCTTTCTAAACTCTAAGAAAGCAAGAAGTCCGAGAATTAGATTTGGGGTAGGATTATGATAATGTTTAGGGTTAGGGTTAGTGTTAAGGTGGGGTCTTAGGGTTAGGGGTTAGGGTTAGAGGTTAGTGTTAGGTGTAACAGTTACAGTTAGGTTTATGGTTAAATTTCAGGGTTAGGGTTAAGGTTTGGGTTTAGCGTTTGGCACAGGGTTAGGCTTCAGTGTTAGCTTTATGGTTAAAGATTAGGATTAGGGTTAGTGTGAGGGTTAATGGTAAGGGTCAAGATTAAGGGTTAGGGTTGGGGTTAGGGTTAGGTTTAGGGTTAGGGCTTAGGGTTAGGGGATAGGATTAGGGTTAAGTGTTGGGCTTATGGTTAGGGTTAAAGTTTAGTGTTAGGGTTAATGTTTAGTGTTATGGTCCAGTTTAAGTGTTAGGGTGAGGATTAACAGTTAGGATTAGGCTTAGGGGTTAGGGATATAGTGAAGGTTCAGTGTTAGTGTTAGGTTTAGGGTTCAGGGTTAGGGTTAGCTTTAGGGGTTATGGTTAGGGTTAGGTGTTAGGTTAGTGTCAGGGTTAGGTCTAGTCGTGAGGGTAAGGTTTAGGGTTAGCTTTAAGAGCTAGGGTTAGGTTTAATGGTTAGGATTAGGATTACGGTTAAAGCTTAGGGTAATGCTTAGGGGTTAGGGTGAAGGGTGAAGGGTTAGGGCTTTTGTTAGGCATAGCGTTGGGGTTAGAACTAAGGGTTCCTGTCAGTGTTAGGGTTGTAGGCAGCGTTACGGTTAGGCTTAGCGGTGGAGATTTAGGGTTAGGGATTAGGTGTTACAGTTATGACTAGGAGATAGGGTTAGAATTATGGGATAGGGGATGTTCTCAGGGAATGGGTTATGCATTAACGTTACGTTAAGAGGTTAAAGTTAGGCTCACGGTGAGGTTTACGTGTTCAGGGGAGAAATAGGAACAGGGTTAGGTGCCATGTTCAGGGTTAGGGTTATCTGTTAAAGGTATCATTTATGCTTAGCGCACGGGCCCTGTCGGCATTAAGCTGGGGGGAGGTTAGGGGGCTGGGATTGTCACCGGGAACCCACTGTATCGGACTCTGGGTATGGGCCCGTGGGTTTCATGCAGGACACAGTGGTAGAGCCTCCTTTCACACATGGCATGGGAGGATTGCAGGCTTTCTAAACTCTAAGAAAGCAAGAAGTCTGAGAATTAGATTTAGGGTTAGGATTATGGTTAGGGTTCAGGATGAAGTGCAGTGTTATGGTGAGGGGATAGGGTTACAGATTAGGGTTACGGTTTAAGGTTACTGTTAGGTTTAACGGTTACAGTTGGTTTTGGGGTTGAGGTTTGCGGATAGGTTTAAGATGAGGGGTTAGGTTTTGGTACAGGTTTAGGGTTGTGTTAGGTTTAGGTTTGAAGATTAGGATTAGAGTTAGGATTAAAGGTTAGCATGAGAGTTAACGGTTAAGATTAAGGTTAAGGGTTAGGGTTAGGGTTTAGGTTCAGGGTTAAGGGTTAGGGTTAGTTTTAGGGTTAGAGTTATGTGTTAGTGTTTGTGTTAGAGGTTAGGGTTAGGTTTACTGTTCACGGTTAGGGTTACGTTTAGGGGTTAGCATTAGGGTTAGGGATTAGGTTTAGGGTAAGGGTTTAGAGTTAATGTTGGGCTTTAGGCTCGGGGCTTAGGTTCAGGGTCAGGGGTTAGGGTTGGTGGTAGGGCTTAGATTTAGCGGTCAGTTTAAGGGCACAGGACCTGGTTAATCTACGGTGAGAGGGGTGTGGTCGGAGTCACCACAAAAGCACAACATCATTCCCTGGGCCTTGGGACAAAACCTACATGCAGGACTCAGGCAGAGCCTCATCTCACACATGGCATGGCTGTATTGTAGGCTTGCTTCACTCTGGGAATGGAAGTAGTGTGAGAATTAGGGTTAGGTTTGGGGTTAGGGGTTTCGAGTTAGGGGTTAGGTTTCGAGTCAGGGTCAGGTGCTAGGGATTAGTGGTTAGGTTTAGAGTTAGTGTTAGGGGTTAGGTGTTAAGTCTGGGTTGGGGGCCAGGGTTAGGTTTAGGGTTGGGGTTAGCGTTAGGGTTAGGGGTTAGGGTTAAGGGATAGGGTTAGGGTTAAGGGTTAGGCTTAGGGTTAGGGTTCAGGGTTAGGGTTAAGGTTTAGGGTTAGAGTCAGGGTTAAGGGTTAGGGTGAGGCTTAACAGTTAGGGTTAGGGTTAGGGGGTTAGGAATAGGGTTAGGGTTAAGGGTTAGGTTTATGGTTCAGGTTTAAGGTTAGGATTAGGGGTTAGGGTTAGTGTTAACTGTAGGTCAGTGTTGGGGTTAGATCTCTAGGCATTAGCGTATAGGTTAGGGTTAGGGTTAAGTAGGGTTATGTTTAATGGTTAGGATTGGGATTAGCGTTAAGGGTTAGGGTTAAGCTTTAGGGGTTATGACTAAGGATCAATGGTTAGGGTTATTTTTAGGCGTAGGGTTAGGGTAAGGGTTTTAGGGTTAGTGTTAGTGTTGTTGGTAGGGTTAAGGTTAGGGTTGGCGTTTCAGAATTAGGGATTAGGTGTTATGGTTATGGCTAGGAGTTAGGGTTAGAATTACGGTATAGGGCTTGTTCTCAGGGTGTCATGCATTATCGTTAAGATAAGGGGTTAAGTTAGGGTTAGGGTGAGGTTTACGTGTTAAGGTGAGCAGTAGGATCAGGGTTAGGTGTTATGTTCTGGGTTAGAGTTATGGGTGTGGGGTAGGGTTTATGCTTAGGGCACGGGCCCTGTATGCACTAGGAGGCGAAGTTAGGGGTCTGTGATGGTCGCTGGGAGCCCACTCTATCGTACGCAGTGTATGGGCCTCTGGGTTTCATGCAGGACACTGTGGCAGAGCGGGCTTTCATGCATGGCTTAGTAGGATTGTAGGCTTTCAAAACTCTGAGAAAGCAAGTCTGAGAATTAGATTTAGGGTTAGGATTACGGTACGGTTTAGGGATGAAGATTAGCGATAGGGTGAGGGCTTAGGGTTAGGGGTTAGGGTTAGGGTTAGGGTTGTTGGTAGGGTGAAGGTTAGGGTTGGCATTTTAGAATTAGGGATGAGGTGTTACGGTTATGGCTAGGGGTTAGGATTAGAATTATGGGATAGGGCTTCTTCTCAGGGTGTTATGCATTAAGGTTAAGATAAGGGGATAAGTTAGGGTTACGGGGAGGTTTATGTTTTAAGGTGAGCAATAGGATCAGGGTCAGGTGCTATGTTCAGGGTGAGGGTTATCTGTTAGGGGTAGTGTTTATACTTAGCGTACAGGCCCTGTCTGCACTGGGCGGGGGGCTGGGGTTACGGGGATGGGATTGTCCCCGGGAACCCACTCTATCATACGCTAGGTATGGGCTCCTGGTTTCATGCAAGAGAGAGCTGCAGAGCCCCCTTTCACTCATGGCATGGGAGGATTTTAGGCTTTCTAAACTCTAAGAAAGCAAGAAGTCCGAGAATTAGATTTGGGGTAGGATTATGATAATGTTTAGGGTTAGGGTTAGTGTTAAGGTGGGGTCTTAGGGTTAGGGGTTAGGGTTAGAGGTTAGTGTTAGGTGTAACAGTTACAGTTAGGTTTATGGTTAAGTTTCAGGGTTAGGGTTAAGGTTTGGGTTTAGCGTTTGGCACAGGGTTAGGCTTCAGTGTTAGCTTTATGGTTAAAGATTAGGATTAGGGTTAGTGTGAGGGTTAATGGTAAGGGTCAAGATTAAGGGTTAGGGTTGGGGTTAGGGTTAGGTTTAGGGTTAGGGCTTAGGGTTAGGGGATAGGATTAGGGTTAAGTGTTGGGCTTAGGGTTAGGGTTAAAGTTTAGTGTTAGGGTTAATGTTTAGTGTTATGGTCCAGTTTAAGTGTTAGGGTGAGGATTAACAGTTAGGATTAGGCTTAGGGGTTAGGGATATAGTGAAGGTTCAGTGTTAGTGTTAGGTTTAGGGTTCAGGGTTAGGGTTAGCTTTAGGGGTTATGGTTAGGGTTAGGTGTTAGGTTAGTGTCAGGGTTAGGTCTAGTCGTGAGGGTAAGGTTTAGGGTTAGCTTTAAGAGCTAGGGTTAGGTTTAATGGTTAGGATTAGGATTACGGTTAAAGCTTAGGGTAATGCTTAGGGGTTAGGGTGAAGGGTGAAGGGTTAGGGCTTTTGTTAGGCATAGCGTTGGGGTTAGAACTAAGGGTTCCTGTCAGTGTTAGGGTTGTAGGCAGCGTTACGGTTAGGCTTAGCGGTGGAGAATTAGGGTTAGGGATTAGGTGTTACAGTTATGACTAGGAGATAGGGTTAGAATTATGGGATAGGGGATGTTCTCAGGGAATGGGTTATGCATTAAAGTTACCTTAAGAGGTTAAAGTTAGGCTCACGGTGAGGTTTACGTGTTAAGGGGAGAAATAGGAACAGGGTTAGGTGCCATGTTCAGGGTTAGGGTTATCTGTTAAAGGTATCATTTATGCTTAGCGCACGGGCCCTGTCGGAATTAGGCTGGGGGGAGGTTAGGGGGCTGGGATTGTCACTGGGACCCACTGTATCGGACTCTGGGTATGCACCCGTGGATTTCATGCAGGACACAGTGGTAGAGCCTCCTTTCACACATGGCACGGGAGGATTGCAGGCTTTCTAAACTCTAAGAAAGCAAGAAGTCTGAGAATTAGATTTAGGGTTAGGATTATGGTTAGGGTTCAGGATGAAGTGTAGTGTTATGGTGAGGGGATAGGGTTACAGATTAGGGTTACGGTTTAAGGTTACTGTTAGGTTTAACGGTTATAGTTCGTTTTGGGGTTGAGGTTTGCGGATAGGGTTAAGATGAGGGGTCAGGGTTTGGTACAGGGTTAGGGTTGTGTTCGGTTTAGGGTTGAAGATTAGGATTAGGGTTAGGATTAAAGGTTAGCATGAGAGTTACCGGTTAAGATTAAGGTTAAGGGTTAGGGTTAGGTTTTAGGTTTAGGGTTAAGGGTTAGGGTTAGTTTTAGGGTTAGAGTTATGTGTTAGGGTTTGTGTTAGAGGTTAGGGTTAGGTTTACTGTTCGTGGTTAGAGTTACGTTTAGGGGTTAGCATTAGGGTTAGGGATTAGGTTTAGGGTAAGTGTTTAGAGTTAGTGTTGGGCTTTAGGCTCGGGGCTTAGGTTCAGGGTCAGGGGTTAGGGTTGGTGGTAGGGCTTAGATTTAGCGGTCAGTTTAAGGGCACAGGACCTGGTTAATCTACGGTGAGAGGGGTGTGGTCGGAGTCACCACAAAAGCACAACATCATTCCCTGGGCCTTGGGACAAAACCTACATGCAGGTCTCAGGCAGAGCCTCATCTCACACATGGCATGGCTGTATTGTAGGCTTGCTTCACTCTGGGAATGGAAGTAGTGTGAGAATTAGGGTTAGGTTTGGGGTTAGGGGTTTCGAGTTAGGGGTTAGGTTTCGAGTCAGGGTCAGGTGCTAGGGATTAGTGGTTAGGTTTAGAGTTAGTGTTAGGGGTTAGGTGTTAAGTCTGGGTTGGGGGCCAGGGTTAGGTTTAGGGTTGGGGTTAGCGTTAGGGTTAGGGGTTAGGGTTAAGGGATAGGGTTAGGGTTAAGGGTTAGGCTTAGGGTTAGGGTTCAGGGTTAGGGTTAAGGTTTAGGGTTAGAGTCAGGGTTAAGGGTTAGGGTGATGCTTAACAGTTAGGGTTAGAGTTAGGGGGTTAGGAATAGGGTTAGGGTTAAGGGTTAGGTTTATGGTTCAGGTTTAAGGTTAGGATTAGGGGTTAGGGTTAGTGTTAACTGTAGGTCAGTGTTGGGGTTAGATCTCTAGGCATTAGCGTATAGGTTAGGGTTAGGGTTAAGTAGGGTTATGTTTAATGGTTAAGATTGGGATTAGCATTAAGGGTTAGGGTTAAGCTTTAGGGGTTATGACTAAGGATCAATGGTTAGGGTTATTTTTAGGCGTAGGGTTAGGGTAAGGGTTTTAGGGTTAGTGTTAGTGTTGTTGGTAGGGTTAAGGTTAGGGTTGGCGTTTCAGAATTAGGGATTAGGTGTTATGGTTATGGCTAGGAGTTAGGGTTAGAATTACGGTATAGGGCTTGTTCTCAGGGTGTCATGCATTATCGTTAAGATAAGGGGTTAAGTTAGGGTTAGGGTGAGGTTTACGTGTTAAGGTGAGCAGTAGGATCAGGGTTAGGTGTTATGTTCTGGGTTAGGGTTATGGGTGTGGGGTAGGGTTTATGCTTAGGGCACGGGCCCTGTATGCACTAGGAGGCGAAGTTAGGGGTCTGTGATGGTCGCTGGGAGCCCACTCTATCGTACGCAGTGTATGGGCCTCTGGGTTTCATGCAGGACACTGTGGCAGAGCGGGCTTTCATGCATGGCTTAGTAGGATTGTAGGCTTTCAAAACTCTGAGAAAGCAAGTCTGAGAATTAGATTTAGGGTTAGGATTACGGTACGGTTTAGGGATGAAGATTAGTGATAGGGTGAGGGCTTAGGGTTAGGGGTTAGGGTTAGGGTTAGGGTTGTTGGCAGGGTGAAGGTTAGGGTTGGCATTTTAGAATTAGGGATGAGGTGTTACGGTTATGGCTAGGGGTTAGGATTAGAATTATGGGATAGGGCTTCTTCTCAGGGTGTTATGCATTAAGGTTAAGATAAGGGGATAAGTTAGGGTTACGGGGAGGTTTATGTTTTAAGGTGAGCAATAGGATCAGGGTCAGGTGCTATGTTCAGGGTGAGGGTTATCTGTTAGGGGTAGTGTTTATACTTAGCGTACAGGCCCTGTCTGCACTGGGCGGGGGGCTGGGGTTAGGGGGATGGGATTGTCCCCGGGAACCCACTCTATCATACGCTAGGTATGGGCTCCTGGTTTCATGCAAGAGAGAGCTGCAGAGCCCCCTTTTACTCATGGCATGGGAGGATTTTAGGCTTTCTAAACTCTAAGAAAGCAAGAAGTCCGAGAATTAGATTTGGGGTAGGATTATGATAATGTTTAGGGTTAGGGTTAGTGTTAAGGTGGGGTCTTAGGGTTAGGGGTTAGGGTTAGAGGTTAGTGTTAGGTGTAACAGTTACAGTTAGGTTTATGGTTAAGTTTCAGGGTCAGGGTTATGGTTTGGGTTTAGCGTTTGGCACAGGGTTAGGCTTCAGTGTTAGCTTTATGGTTAAAGATTAGGATTAGGGTTAGTGTGAGGGTTAATGGTAAGGGTCAAGATTAAGGGTTAGGGTTGGGGTTAGGGTTAGGTTTAGGGTTAGGGCTTAGGGTTAGGGGATAGGATTAGGGTTAAGTGTTGGGCTTATGGTTAGGGTTAAAGTTTAGTGTTAGGGTTAATGTTTAGTGTTATGGTCCAGTTTAAGTGTTAGGGTGAGGATTAACAGTTAGGATTAGGCTTAGGGGTTAGGGATATAGTGAAGGTTCAGTGTTAGTGTTAGGTTTAGGGTTCAGGGTTAGGGTTAGCTTTAGGGGTTATGGTTAGGGTTAGGTGTTAGGTTAGTGTCAGGGTTAGGTCTAGTCGTGAGGGTAAGGTTTAGGGTTAGCTTTAAGAGCTAGGGTTAGGTTTAATGGTTAGGATTAGGATTACGGTTAAAGCTTAGGGTAATGCTTAGGGGTTAGGGTGAAGGGTGAATGATTAGGGCTTTTGTTAGGCATAGCGTTGGGGTTAGAACTAAGGGTTCCTGTCAGTGTTAGGGTTGTAGGCAGCGTTACGGTTAGGCTTAGCGGTGGAGATTTAGGGTTAGGGATTAGGTGTTACAGTTATGACTAGGAGATAGGGTTAGAATTATGGGATAGGGGATGTTCTCAGGGAATGGGTTATGCATTAAAGTTACCTTAAGAGGTTAAAGTTAGGCTCACGGTGAGGTTTACGTGTTAAGGGGAGAAATAGGAACAGGGTTAGGTGCCATGTTCAGGGTTAGGGTTATCTGTTAAAGGTATCATTTATGCTTAGCGCACGGGCCCTGTCGGCATTAAGCTGGGGGGAGGTTAGGGGGCTGGGATTGTCACCGGGAACCCACTGTATCGGACTCTGGGTATGGGCCCGTGGGTTTCATGCAGGACACAGTGGTAGAGCCTCCTTTCACACATGGCATGGGAGGATTGCAGGCTTTCTAAACTCTAAGAAAGCAAGAAGTCTGAGAATTAGATTTAGGGTTAGGATTATGGTTAGGGTTCAGGATGAAGTGTAGTGTTATGGTGAGGGGATAGGGTTACAGATTAGGGTTACGGTTTAATGTTACTGTTAGGTTTAACGGTTACAGTTGGTTTTGGGGTTGAGGTTTGCGGATAGGGTTAAGATGAGGGGTTAGGTTTTGGTACAGGGTTAGGGTTGTGTTAGGTTTAGGTTTGAAGATTAGGATTAGAGTTAGGATTAAAGGTTAGCATGAGAGTTAACGGTTAAGATTAAGGTTAAGGGTTAGGGTTAGGGTTTAGGTTTAGGGTTAAGGGTTAGGGTTAGTTTTAGGGTTAGAGTTATGTGTTAGGGTTTGTGTTAGAGGTTAGGGTTAAGTTTACTGTTCACGGTTAGGGTTACGTTTAGGGGTTAGCATTAGGGTTAGGGATTAGGTTTAGGGTAAGTGTTTAGAGTTAGTGTTGGGCTTTAGGCTCGGGGCTTAGGTTCAGGGTCAGGGGTTAGGGTTGGTGGTAGGGCTTAGATTTAGCGGTCAGTTTAAGGACACAGGACCTGGTTAATCTACGGTGAGAGGGGTGCGGTCGGAGTCACCACGAAAGCACAACATCATTCCCTGGGCCCTCGGTCAAGACCTACATGCAGGACTCAGGCGGAGCCTCATCTCACACATGGCATTGCTGTATTGTAGGCTTGCTTCACTCGGGAATGGAAGTAGTGTGAGAATTAAGGTTAGGGTTGGGGTTAGGGGTTTCGAGTTAGGGGTTAGGTTTCGAGTCATGGTTAGGTGCTAGTGGTTAGGGGTAGAGTTAGTGTTACGGGTTCGGTGTTAATTCTGGGTTAGGGGGCCAGGGGTAGGTTTAGGGTTGGGGTTAGTGTTATCGTTAGCGGTTAGGGTTAATGGATAGGGTTAGGGTTAAGGGTAGGCTTAGGGTTAGGGTTCAGGGTTAGGGTTAAGGTTTAGGGTTAGGGTCAGGGTTAAGGGTTAGGGTTAGGGTTAGGGTGTTATGGTTAAGGATTAGATTTATTGTTCAGGTTTAAGGTTAGCATTATGGGTTTGTGTTACTTCTAACTGTAGGTCAGTGTTGGGGTTAGAACTCTAGGCATTAAGGTAAAGGTTAGAGTTAGCGTTAAGAGTTGGGGTTATGTTTAATGGTTAGGATTGGGATTAGGGTTAAGGGTTAGGGTTAAGGTTAGGGGTTATGACTAAGGATCAACGGTTACGGTTATTTTTAGGCGTAGGGTTAGGGTAAGGGGTTAGGGTTAGTGTTAGTGTTGTTGGTAGGGTTAAGGTTAGGGTTGGTGTTTCAGAATTAGAGATTAGGTGTTATGGTTATGGCTAGGAGTTAGGGTTAGAATTACAGTATAGGGCTTGTTCTCAGGGTGTCATGCATTAACGTTACGATATGGGGTTAAAATTAGGGTTACGGTGAGGTTTACGTGTTAAGGTGAGCAGTAGGATCAGGGTTAGGTGTTATGTTCTGGGTTAGGGTTATGGGTGAGGGGTAGTGTTTATGCTTAGGGCATGGGCCCTGTATGCCCTAGGAATCGAAGTTAGGGGTCGGTTGTGGTCGCTGGGAACCCACTCTATCGTACGCTGTGTATGGGCCTCTGGGTTTCTTGCAGGACACTGTGGCAGAGCGGGCTTTCATGCATGGCTTAGTAGGATTGTAGGCTTTCAAAACTCTGAGAAAGCAAGAAGTCTGAGAATTAGATTTCGGGTTAGGATTACGGTAAGGTTTAGGGATGAAGATTAGTGATAGGGTGAGGGCTTAGGGTTAGAGGTTAGGGTTAGGGTTAGGGTTGTTTGTAGGGTGAAGTTTAGGGTTGCCATTTTAGAATTAGGGATGAGGTCTTATGGTTGTGGCTGGGGATTAGGATTAGAATTATGGGATGGGGCTTCTTCTCAGGGTGTTATGCATTAAGGTTAAGATAAGGGGATAAGTTAGGGTTACGGGGAGGTTTATGTTTTAAGGTGAGCAATAGGATCAGGGTCAGGTGTTATATTCAGGGTGAGGGTTATCTGTTAGGGGTAGTGCTTATACTTAGCGTACAGGCCCTGTCTGCACTTGGCATGGGGCTGGGGTTAGGGGGATGGGATTGTCCCCGGGAACCCACTCTATCGTACGCTGGATATGGGCTCCTGGGTTTCATGCAGGACACAGTGGTAGAGCCCCCTTTTACTCATGGCATGGGAGGATTTTAGGCTTTCTAAACTCTGAGAAAGCAAGAAGTCTGACAATTAGATTTAGGGGTAGGATTATGGTAATGTTTAGCGAGGAAGATTAGTGTTAGGGTGGGCTCTTAGGGTTAGGGGTTAGGGTTTAAGGTTTGTGTTATTTTTAACAGTTACAGTTACGTTTATGGTTAAGTTTCAGGGTTAGGGTTAAGGTTTGGTTTTATCGTTTGGCACAGGGTTAGGCTTCAGTGTTAGCTTTATGGTTAAAGATTAGGATTAGGGTTAGGGTTAAGGGTTAGTGTGAGGGTTAATGGTAAGGTTCAAGATTAAGGGTTAGGGTTGGGCTTAGGGTTAGGAATAAGGCTTCGTGTAACATTTAGGTTTAGAGTTAAGTGTTATGGTTATGGCTAGAGGTTAGGGTTAGATTTAGGGTTCATGGTTAGGGTTACATTTAGGGGTTCGGGTTACGGGTTAAGTTTAGGGCGAGTGTTTAGTGTTACTGTTGGGCGTTAGGATAAGGGCCGAGGTTTAGGGTTAGGATTTAGGTTTAGTGTTAGGGCTTAGATTTAGTGGTTAGTTTAAGGGCACATGCTCTGTTTAATCTATGGTGGGAAGGGTGCAGACTGGGTCGCCTCAACACCACACCATCGTACTTGGGCCTTGGGCCCAGACCTACATGCAGGACTCAGGCAGAGCCTCTTCTCACTCGTGGCATGGCTCTATTGTAGGCTTGGTCAACTCTGAGAACGAAGGAAGTGTGAGAATTAGGGTTATGGTTAGGGTTATGTGTTTGGGGTTAGAGGTTTGGGTTTGAGTGAAGTTTAGTGGTTAGGAATTAGAAGTTAGGATTAGTGTGTCAGGGCTTAGGTGTTAGGTTTTTGTAAGGGGCTAGCGTTAGATTTAGGTTTAGGGTTAATGTTCAGGTGGGTTAGGGGTCAGCGTTAGGGTTAGGCTTACAAGATAGGATTAAGGTAAAGGGTGAAGGCTTAAGATTAGCAGTAAGGGTTAAGGTTAGGGTTAAGGGTTAGGGTTTCGGTCCAAGTTAAGGGTGAGAGTGAGGGTTAACAGTTGCGATTAGGGTAATGGTTTAGGGATAGTAATAGGTTTAAGGGATAGGGTTAGGGTTAGGTTTAGGGTTCGGGGTTAGGGTTAGCATTAGCGGTTAGGGTTAGGGTTAGGGGTTAGGGTTACAGTTAGGGTTAGGTCTAGGCATTATGGTAATGGTTCGTGTTAGGGTTAAGAATTAGGGTTAGGTTTAATTGTTAGGATTATGATCAGGGTAATGGTTAGGGTTAGGGTTAGCGGTTAGAGTTAGGGTTAGTGTTAGGGTTGTTTGTAGGGTGAAGGTAATGTTTAGCAGTTTAGAATTAAGGTTAGGGATTAAGTGTTACGGTTATGCTAGGAGTTAGGCTTAGAATTAAGGGATAGGGTTTGTTCTTAGGGTAAGTGTTATGCAATAACATTAGGATAGGGGTTAAAGTTAGGGTTACAGTGAGGTTTACGTGTTAAGGTGAACAATAACATCAGGGTTAGGTGTTATGTTCAGGGTTAGGGTTATGGGTGAGGTGCAGGGTTTTTGCTTAGGGCATGGGCCCTGTCAGCACTAGCAGGGGGAGTTAGGGGGCTGTGATTGTCCCCGGGAAACCACTCTATTGTACACAGAGTATGGGCTCCTGGGTTTCATGCAGGACACTGTGGCAGAGCCAGCTTTCACGCATGGCTTTGGAGAATTGTAGGCTTTTAAAACTCTGAGATAGCAAGAAGTCTGAGAATTAGATTTAGGGTTAGGATTATGGTTAGGGTTAGGGATGAAGATTAGTCAGGGAGAGGGCTTAGGGTTAGGGCTTAAGCTTCGAGTGAGGATTAGGGGTTAGGGAGTAGGTGTTGGGTTTAGTGATAGGGTTAGGGCTTAGGGGTTAGGGTTGGGTTAGGGGCTAGGGTTAGATTTAGAGTGGGGTTAGGGTTAGCGTTATGGGTTAGAGTTAGGGTTAAGGGATAGGATAAGGGTTAAGCGTTAAGGCTTAGGGTTAGCGTTAAGTGTTAGGTTTAGTTTTAAGGGTTAGGGTTACAGTTCGAGTTAAGGGTTAGTGTGGGGTTAACGGTTAGGGCTAGGGTTATGGGTTAAGGATAGAGTTAGGTTTAAGGCTTAGGATTAGGGTTCAGTGTTAGGGTTAGCATTAGGGATTAGGGTTAGGGTTAGGGGTTACGTTTACTCTTAGGGTTAGGTCTAGGCATTAGGGTACGTGTTAGTGTTAGGCTTAAGAGTTAGGGTTAGGTTTAATTGTTAGGATTAGGATCAGGGTTAAGGGTTAGGGTTAAGTGTCAAGTGTTACGGTTATTTTTAGGTGTACGGTTAGGGTTAGCGGTTAGGGTTAGGGTTAGTTTGTAGGGATAAGGTAATGTTTAGCAGTTTTGAATTAGCCTTAGGGATTAGGTGTTACAATTGTGGCTAGGAGTTAGGGTTAGAATTAAGGGATAGGGGTTGTTCTTAGGGTAAGTCTTATGCATTAACGTTAGGATAACAGGTTCAAGTTAGAGTTATGGTGAGGTTGATGTGTTAAGGTGAGCAATAGTATCAGGGTGAGCTGTGATGTTCAGGGTTAGGGTTATGGGTGAGGGGTAGTGTTTATGCTTATATCACGAGCCCTCTCTGCTCTAGGAGGGGGCTTAGAGGGCTGGGATAGATGCCGGAAGCCACTCTATCATACACTGGGTATGGGCCCCTTGGTTTCATGCCGGACACAGTGGCCAAGCCTCCTTCTACACATGGCATGGGAGGATTGTAGGCTTTGTAAACTCTGAGAAAGCAAGAAGTCTGAGAATTAAATTTAGGGCTAGGATTAGGGTTAGGGTTAGCAATATAGGTTACTGTTATGGTGAGGGCTTAGGGTTAGGGGTTTCAGTTAGGGTCAGGGTTAAAGGTTAGTGTTAGGTTTAACAGTTACAGTTAGGTTTAGGGTTAAGCTTAAAGGTTTAAGCTTAGGGTTAAGATTAGGGGTTAGGTTTTGGTACAGGGTAAGGGTTAAGTGCTAGGTTTAGGCTCAAAGATTAGGATTAGGGTTAGGGTTAAGGTTTAGTGTGAGGGTTAACGGTTAGGGTTAAGGTTAAGTGTTAGGTTTATGGGTTATGGTTAGGGTTAAGTGTTCATGTTAGGTTTAGGGTTAGAGTTAAGTGTTATGGTTAGGGTTAGGGGTTTGGGTTAGGTTTAGGGTTCATGGTTAAGGTTACATTTAGGGGTTAGGTTTAGGGTAAGCGTTTAGTGTTAGTGTTGGGCATTAGGGTCAGGGCTTAGGTAGGGTTAGGGGTTAGGGTCAGTGTTTGGGCTTTGATTTGGCGGTTAGTTTAAGGGTACAGGACCTGTGTAATCTATGGTGAGAAGGGTGCAGAATGTTTCCATGCGACACTACACCATCGGATCCTGGGCCTTTGGCCCAGACCTACTTGCAGGACTCATGCGGAAACTCTACTCACGCATTGCATGGTTGTATTTTAGGCTTGGTTAACTCTGAGAATGGAAGTAGTGTGAGAAATAGGGTTATGGTTAGGGTTAAGGGTTTGGTGTTAGGGGTTAGGGTTCAAGTGAGGTTTAGTGGTTAGGGACTAGGATTTAGGGTTAGTGTTAGGGTTAGGGGTTAGTTTTGCGTTAGGGGCTAGGGTTAGATTTATGGTTGGGGTTAGTGTTAGGGTTAGGATTAGGCATCAGGGTTAGTGTTAGGGTTAAAGGATAGGATTGGCGTTAAGTGTTTAGGCTTAGGGTTTGTGTTAAGTGTTAGGGTTGGGGTTTAGGCTTAGGGTTACGGTTTGAGTTAAGCTCTAGGGTGAGGGTTAAAGATTAGGCTTAGGATTATTGGTTAGGGATAGAGTTATGTTTAAGGGTTAGGGATAGGGTTAGGTTTAGGGTTCAGTGTTAGGGTTAGCATTAGGGGTTAGGGTTAGGGTTAGGGGTTAGGCGTAGTGATGTATTAAGGGCTATGGTTAGAATTAGGATTGGGGTTAGTGTTAGGTTTAGGGTTAGGGGTTAGGTTTAGGGTTAAGGGATAGGATTATGGTTAAGGGTTGGGCGTAGCTTTAGGGTTAAGATTTAGTGTTAGGGTCCGGTTTAAGGGTTAGGGTGAGGGTTAACGGTTAGGGTTAGGGTTGGGGTTAGGGGTTAGGGATATAGTTAGTATTAAGTGTTAGAGTTAGGTTTAGGGTTCAGGGTTCAGGGTTAGGGTTAGCTTTAGGGGTTATGATTAGGGTTAGGTGTTAGTTTAGTGTTAGTGTTAGGTCTAGGCGTCAGGGTAAGGTTTAGGGTTAGGGTTAAAAGCTAAGGTTGGGTTAGGGTTAGGGTTAGGGTTAGGAGTTAGGGTAAAGGGTCAAGGGTTAGCATTATTTTTAGCCATAGCTTTGGCGTTAGGAGTAAGGGTTAGGTTCAGTGTTAGGGTAACAGTAGGTTACCGTAACAGTAACTACGTAGGGTAACAGTTAGTGTTAGTGGTTTAGAATTAGGGTTAGGGATTAGTTGTCACAGTTATGACTAGGAGATAGGGTTAGAATTATGGGATAGGGGTTAATCTCAGGGTAAGTGTTATGCATTAACGTTAGGATAAGAGGTTAAAGTTCAGGTTACAGTGAGGTTTACATTCTAAGGTGAGCAATAGAATCAGGGTTAAATGTTATTTTCAGGGTTAGAGTTTTGGGTGAGGTGTAGAGTTTATGCTTAGGGCACGGGCCTTGTCTGCATTAGGCGGGGGGGGGGGGTTAGGGGGCTGGGATTGTCACCAGGAACCCACTCTATCGTACTCTGGTTATGGGCCCCAGCGGTTCATTCAGGACACAGTGGAAGAGCCTCCTTTCACGCATGGCATGGGAGGATTGTAGGCTTTCTAAACTCTAAGAAAGAAAGAAGACTGAGAAGTAGATTTAGGGTTAGGGTTAGGGTTCGGGTTAAGGATCAAGGTTAGTATTAGGGTGAAGGCTTAGAGTTAGGGGTTACGGGTAGCGTTACAGGTTACTCTTAGTTTTAACCGTTACAGTTAGGTTCAGGGTTAAGGTTTATGGTTAGGTTTAAGGTTAGGGTTTAGGGTTTGGTACAGGATTAGGGTTAAATATTAGGTTTAGGGTTAAAGATTACGATTAAGGTTAGGTTTAAAGGTTAGTGTGAGGGTTAACAGTCAGGGTTAAAGTTAAGAGTTAGGGTTAGGGTTAGTGTTAGGATTAAGGGTTCATGTTAGGTTTAGGGTTAGAGTTAAGTGCTATGGTTAGCGCTCGAGGTTAGGGTTAGGTTTAGGGTTCACAGTTAGGGTTACGTTTAGAGGTTAGCATTAGGGTTAGGGATTAGCTTTAGGGTAAGAGTTTAGAGTTAGTGTTGGGCTTTAGGCTCAGGGCTTAGGTTTAGGGTCAGAGGTTAGGGTTGATGTTAGGGCTTAGATTTAGTGGTTAGTTTAAGGGCACAGGACCTGTTTATTCTACAGTGAGAGGGGTTAGGGTTAGGGTTAGGGTTGTCGTAGGGGTTAAGGTTAGATTTAACCTTGGGGTTAGTGTTAGGGTTAGGATTAGGGGGTTAGTGTTAGGGTTAGGGGTTAAAAACACCTACAGCCAGCCCTAACCCGATTTCTGACACTTCTTCCATTCTCAGAGTTAACCAAGCCTACAATACAGCCATGTCATGCGTGAGAAGAGGCTCCACCTGAGTCCTGTATGTAGGTCTTGGCCCAAGGCCCAGTGTACGGTGGTGTTGTGTCGCAGCGACCCTGTGCACCACTCTCACCATAGATTAAACAGGTCCTGTGCCCTTAAACTAACCGCTAAATCTCAGCCCTAACACTAATCCTAACCCCTAACCCTAAAAGTTATCCTTAACCCTACTGTTAACACTCAAACTAACCCTTAACTCTAACCCTTGTCATGATCTTTAACCCTAACCCTAACACTTAACTCTAACCCTGTACCAAACCATAACCCCTAAGCTTAACCCTAACCCTAAACCTAAACCCTAAGTCTAACTGTAACTGTTAAACCTAACAGTAACTTTTAACCCTAAAACTAACCGTATCCCCTTACCCGAAGCCCTCACCCTAAGATTAAACTTCATCCCTAACCATAACGATAATCCTAACCTTAAATCTAATTCTCAGACTTCTTACTTTCTTAGAGATTTGAAAGCTTACAAACCTCCTTTACCATGCGTGAAATCAGGCTCTGCCAGAGTGTCCTACAAGAAACCCATGGGCCCATACCCTGCATACGATAGAGTGGGTTTCTGGTGACAATCGCATCCCCCTCAATCCCACTCCTAGGGCAGACAGGGCCCATACCCTAAGCAAAACCCTACCCCTCACTCATAATTCTAACCCTGATCCTATTGCTCACCTTAACACATAAACCTCACCGTAAACCTAACTTTAACCACTTATCCTAACATTAATGCATAACACTTATGCTAAGAACAACCCCTATCACTTAATTCTAACCCTAACTCCTAGCCATAACAGTAACCCCTAATCCCTAACCCTAATTCTAACCACTAAACATTACCTTAACCCTACAAACAACCCTAATACTAACCCTAACCTTAAACGCTAACCCTAACCTTATCCCTAAACATAACCTTAAAAGTTTACCCTAAACCCTAATCCTATCCCCTAACCCTAAGCCTAACCCTTAATTCTGATCCTAATCCTAACAATTAAACCTAACCCTAACCCTTAACCCTAACACCAACCCTTACCTTAATGCCGAGACCTAATCTTAGCAGTAAAGCTACCTCTAACCCTAACCCTAGACCTTAAACCTAACACTATCCCTAACTTATAACCCTAACCCTAACGGTTAACCCTCACCCTAACCCTTAACTCGGACCATAACCCTAACCCTTAACCCTAACCCTATCCCTTAATGCTAACCCTAAGCCTTAACCCTTAACCCTAATCCTATCCCTTAACCCTAACCCTAACCCCTAACCCTAACCCTAACCCTAACCCCAACCCTAAATCTATCTCTAGTCCCTAACCCAACCCTAACCGTTAACCCCTAATGCTAACATTAACCCTAACCCCTAATCCCTAACACCTAACCCTCACGCGAACACTAACCCCTAACCCCAAACACCTAACCCTAATCATAACCATAATTCTCACACTTCCTCCATTCTCAGAGTTAGCCAAGCCTACAATAAAACCATGCCATGCGTGAGAAGAGGCTCTGCCTGAGACCTGCATGTAGGTCTGGGCCCAAGGCCTAGGGTACGATCGTGTGGTGTGGCGATGACCCATTCTGCACACTTCTCACCATAGATTACACAGGTCCTGTGCCCTTAAAATAACCTCTAAATCTAAGCCCTAACGCTAACTCTAACACTAACCCTTAACCCTAAACTTAAGCCCTGACCCTAACGCCCAACACTAACATTAAACCCTTACCCTAATCCTTACCCATAACCCTAATGCCTAAACGTAACCCTAACGATGAACCCTAAACCTAACCCTAACCCCAAACCCTAACCATAACACTTAACTCTAACCCTAAACCTAACACGAACACTTAAACCTAAACTTAACCACTAACCCTAACACTTAACCTTAACCCTAACCGTTAACTCTCACACTAACCCTTAAACCTAACCCTAATCGTAATCTTTAACCCTAAACCTAACAGTTAACCCTTACCCTGTACCAAAACCTAACCCCTAACCTTAACCTTAACCCTAACACTTGACCCTAAAGCTAACTGTAACCATTAAACCTAACACTAACCTTTAACCCTGACCGTAACTCTAACCCCTAACCCTAAGCCCTCACCCTAATGCTAAACTTTATCCTTAACACTAACCATAATCCTATCCCTAAATCTAATTCTCAGACTTCTTGCTTTCTCAGAGTTTAGAAAGCCTACAATCCTCCCATGCCATGCGTGAAAAGAGGCTCTGCCACTGTGTCCTGCATGAAACCCAGGGACCCATACCCAGTGTACGATAGAGAAAGTTCTCGGCCACAATCCTAGACCCCTAATCCTCCCGCCTAGTGCAGACAGGGCCCGTGCCCTAAGCATAAAAAGTACGCCTAACATATAACCCTAACCTTGAACGTAACACCTAACCCTGATCCTACTGCTCACCTTATCATGTAGACCACACTGTAACCCTAACTTTAACCGCATCTCCTAAAGTTAATGCATAACACTTACACTGAGAACAACGCCTATCCCATAATTCTAACCCTAAATCTTAGCCATAACCATAAAACCTAATCCCTAACCCTAATTCTAAACTGCTAACCCTAACCTTAACACTACCAACAACCCTAACACTAACCCTAACCCTAACCCTCACCCCTAATCCTACCCTATGCCTAAAAGTAACCCTAACTCCTAACCCTTATCCCTAACCAAAAGCCCTGTCCCTAACCATAAGACTTAAGTCTCACCCTTATACCCTAACCCTAATACGAATCCTTAAGCCTAATCCCCAATCCTAACAATTAACCTTAACCCTAACTGTTAACGCTCACCCTAACCCTTAAATCAGACCAAAACCCTAACATTTAACCCTAACCCTAATCCCTAATGCTAACCCTAAGCCTTAACCCTTTACCCTAATCCTATCCCTTAAGCCTAACCCTAACCCTAATTCCTAACCCTAACCATAATCCCTAACCCTAACCCTAACACTAACCCTAACTCTGAATCTAACCCTAGCCCCTAAACCAACACTAACCCCTAACCCCTAACCCTAACACTAACACTAACTCCTAATTTCTAACCCCTGAACCACACTCGAACCCTAACCCCTAACCCCAAACAATTAACCATAACCATAACCCTAATTCTCACACTTCCTCCATTTTCAGAGTTCACCAAGCCTACAATAGAGCCATGCCATGAGTGAGAAGAGGCTCCGCCTGAGTCCTGCATGTAGGTCTGGGCCCAAGGCCCAGGTACGATGGTGTGGTGTCAAGGGGACCAATTCTGCACCCTTCTCACCATAGATTAAACAGGTCCTGTGCCCTTAAACTAACCGCTAAATCTAAGCCCCAACACTAAACCTAAACGCTAACCCTAAACCTAAGCCCTTATCCTAATGCCCAACACTAACACCAAACACTCACCCTAAACCTAACCCGTAACCCTAACCCCTAAACGTAACCCTAACCATGCACCCTATATCTAACCCTAACCCCTAACCCTAACCATAACACTTAACTCTAACCCTAAACTAACATAAACCCTTAACACTAAACCTAATCCCTAACCCTCATGCTTAACCCTAACCGTTAATCCTCACACTTACCTTTAAACCTAACCCTAATTGTAATCTTTAACTCTAAACTTAACACTTAAACCTTAACCTGTACCAAAACCTATCCCCTAAACTGAACCCTAACACTAAACCTTAACGCTAAACCTAACTGTAACTGTTAAACCTAACACTGACCTTTAACTCTGACCCTAAACCTAACCCCTAACCCTAAGGCATCACCTTAACACTAAACTTCATCCCTAATTCTAACCATAATCCTAACCCTAAATCTAATTCTCAGACTTTTCCTTTCTCAGAGTTTAGAAAGCCTATAATCCTCCCATGCCATGTGTGAAAGGAGGCCCTGCCACTGTGTCCAGGGGCCAATACCCAGCATACGATAGAGTGATTTCCCGGCGAATATGCTAGCCCCCTAACCTCTCCGCCTAGTGCAGACAAGGCACGTGCCCTAAGCATAAACACAACCCCTAACCAATAACCCTAACCATAACTGTTAACTCTCACCCTAACATTTAACCCTGACACTAACCCTAACCCGTAAACCTATCCCTAAACCTTTACCCAAAGCCTAAGCCTTAACTCTAACACTATCATTTAACCCTAGCCCTAACCCCTAAATGTTACACTAACCATGAACCCTAAGCCTAACTGTAACCCCTAACACTAACCATAACACTTAACTGTAACCCTAAACCTAACAAGACCCCTTAACCCTAACACTAACCCCTAACCCTAGCCCTTAAACTTAACCCTAAACTTTTACCCTCACACTAACCTTTAACACTAACCATAATGCTAATCTTTAACCCTAAACCTAACACTTAACTCTTACCCTGTACGAAACCCTAACCCCTGACCTTAACCCTGACAATAAACCTTAACCCTAAACCTAACTTTAACCGTTAAAACTAACACTAACCTTAACCCTAACTCTATCCCTAACCCTTAACCCTAAGCCCTCACCCTAACACTAATCGTCATCCCTAATCCTAACCATAATCCTATCCCTAAATCTTAATCTCAGACGTCTTCCTCTCTCAGAGTTTAAAAAGCCCTCACCCTAAAATTTAACCCTAAACCTAACTGTAACTGTTTAAACTAACACTAATCTTTAACCATAACCCTAACCCTTAACCTGAACCCTAAGCCAAACTCTTAACCCTAATCCTATCCCTTAACCCTAACTCTAATCCCTAACTCGAACGCTAACACTAACCCCAACCCTAAACCTAACCCTAGCCCCTAACCCAACCCTCACCCCAACCCCTAACCCTAACACTAACCCTAACCCCTAACCCTCATTTGAACACTCTCTCCTAAACCCAAATCCCTAACCCTAACCATAACCCTAATTCTCACACTTCTTCCATTCTAAGAGTTAACCAAGCCTACAATACAACCATGCCATGCATGAGAACAGGCTCCCCCTGATTCCTGCATGTACGTCTGAGCCCAAGGCCCAGGGTACAATGCTGTGGTGTCTCAGCGACCGATTCCACACCCTTCTCACCATAGATTAAACAGGTCCTCTGACCTTAAACTAATCGCTAAATCTAAGTCCTAACACTAACCCCTACCCTAAACAGAAACCCTGACCCAAACTCCCTTCACTAACACTATACCCTTACACCAAACCTAACCCCTAAACCTAACCCCTAAACATAACCTTAACCATGAACCCTAAACCTGAACCTAAACCCTAACACTTAAGTGTAACCCTAAACCTAACACGAACCCCTAATCCTAACCCTAAACCCTAACCCTAACCCTTCACCTTAACCCTAACCGTTAACCCTCAGCTAACCCTTAAACCTAACACTAATCCTAATCTTTACCCCTAAGCCGAACACTTAACCCTAACCCTGTACCAAACCCTAATCCCTAACACTAAGCCCTCTCCCTAACACTAAACTTCATCCCTAACCCTAACCGTAATCCTAACCCTAAATCTAATTCTGAGACTTCTTGCTTTCTCAGAGTTTAGAAAGCCTACAATCCTCCCATGCCATGCATGAAAGGAGGCTCTGCCACTGTGCCCTGCATGAAACCCAGAGGCCCATACCCAGCATACGATAGAGTGGGTTCCTGGTGACAATCCCAGCCTCCGAGCCCCCCCACCTAGTGAAGACAGGGCCTGTGCCCTAAGCATAAACACTGCCCCTAACCCATAACCATAACCCTGATCATAACATCTGACCCTGATCCTATTGCTCACCTTAACATGTAAAACTCACCATAACCCTAACCCTAACCCCTTATCCTAACGTTAATGAATAATACTTACCCTGAGGACAACACCTATCCCATAATTCTAACCCTAACTCTTATTCATAACTGTAAAACCTAATACCTAATTGTAAGCTGCTAACCCTAAATTTAACCCTACCAACAGCCCTAACACTAACCCTAACCCTAACCCTTGATCCTTAAGCCTAAACCCTAACCCTAACCCTAACCCTAAGTATAAACTCTACCCCTCACCCATAACCCTAACCCTGAACATAAAACCTAACCCTGATCCTATTGCTCACCTTAACACGTAAAGCTCACCGTAACACTAACTTTAACCGCTTACCCTAACTTTAAGCATAAAACTGACCCTGAGACCAACCCCTATGCCATAATTCTAACCCTAACTCCTTACCATAACCATAACACCTAATCCCTAACCCTAATTCTAAACTGCTAAACCTAACCTTAAGCCTACAAAAAACCTTAACGGTAACACTAACCCTAACACCTAATCCTAACCCTGTGCCTGAAAATAAACCTAACCCTTAACCTTTAACCCTAATGCTAACCCATAACCCTAACCATAACACTTTAACCCTAAATCTAACACGAACGTTTAACACTAGCCCTAAACCCTAACCCTAACCCTTAAACACAAACCTAACCGTTAACACTCACACTAACCGTCAACCCTAATCCGAATTCTAATCTTTAACCCTAAACCTAACACTTAACCCTAACCCTGTACCAAACCCTAACCCCTAACCATAACCCTCACCCTAAAACGTAACCCTAAACCTAACTGTAACCGTTAAACCTAACTCTAACATTTAACCTTTACTCTACCCATAATCCCTAGCCCTAATCCCTCACCCTAGCACTAACCTCATTCCTAACCCTAACTATAATCCTAACCCTAAATCTAATTATCAGACTTCTTGCTTTCTCAGCGTTAGAAAGCCTACAATCCTCCCATGCCATGAATAAAAGGAGGCTCTACCACTGTGTCCTGCCGGAAACCCCAGTGCCCATACTCAGCATACACTAGAGTGGGTTCCCGACGACAATCGCAACCCCAAACCCCTCCCCCCCTGCCTAGTGCAGACAGGGCCCGAGTCGTAAGCATAAACCCTACCCCTCACCCCTAACCATAACCCTGAACATAACACCTGACCCTGATCCCATTGCTCACCTTAAAATGTAAATCTCACCATAACCCTAAATTTAACCCCTTATCATAACGTTAATGCATAACACTTACCCTGAGAACAACTCCTATCTCTGAATTCTAACCCTAACTCCAAGCCATAACCATAACACCTAATCCCTAATGCGAATTCTAAACTGCTAACCCTAACCTTAAACCTACCATCAAACCAAACATTACCCTAGCCCCTAACTTTAAAACTATGCCTAAAAATAACCCTAACACTTCACCCTTAATCCTAACCCCTAACTCTAACCCTAACCCTACCCCTAAGACCCTAACCATAACCCTAACTGTTAACCCTCACCCTAACACGTAACCCTGAACTTAACCCTAAACCTTAACACTAACCCTTAACCCTAACCCTAAGCCAAACCCTTAACCATAATCCTATCCTTTAACCCTAAACGCTAACCCTAATATTAACCCCAACCCTAAACCTAACCCTAGCACCCTAACCCAAACCCAACAACTAACCCCTATCCCTAACACTAACCCTAACTCCTAATCCCTAGGACCTAACCCTGACTCGAACCATAATCCCAAACTCCAAACCCCTAACCCAAACCCTAACCCTGATTCTCACACTACTTCCATTCTCAGAGTGAAGCAAGCCTACAATACAGCTATACTATGCGTGAGATGAGGCTCCACCTGAGTCCTGCATGTAGGTCCTTTCCCAAGGATCAGGGAACGATTTTGTGCTTTCGTGGAGACTCCGACAGCACCCTTCTCACCGTAAATAAAACAGGTCCTGTGCCCTTAAACTAAAAGCTAAATCTCAGCCCTAACACTAACACTAACCCCTAACCGTAAACATAAGCTCCGACCGTAACGCTGAACACGAACTCTAAAACCTTACCCTAAACCTAATCCCTAACCCTAACACTAACCCATAAACATAACACTAACCATGAACCCTAAACCTAACCCTAACCATAACACTTAACGCTAACCCTAAAGCCTACACGAAGACTTATTCCTAACACTAACAAAAACCCTAGCCCTTAGTCTTGATCCTTATCATTAACCCTCACACTAGCCCTTAACCCTAACCCTAATCCTAATCTTTAACCCTAAAGCTAAAACTTAAGCCTAACACTGTACCAAACGCTAAACCGTAACCTTAACCCTAACCCTAAAACATAACCATAAACCTGACTGTAACGGTTAAACCTAACACTAACCTTTAACCCTAACCACTGACCTTAAGAACGCACCCTAACACTAACCTTCATCCCTAAACATTACCATAAACCTACCCCTAAATCTAATTCTCAGACTTCTTGCTTTCTCAGAGTTTAGAAAGCCTACAATTCTCCCATGTCATGAGTAAAAGGAGGCTCTGCCACTGTGTCCTGCAAGAAACCTGGGGGCCCATAACTAGTGCATGATAGAGCGGGTTCCCAGTGGCAATCCTAGTCCCTAACCCCCCCCCCCTCCTGGTGAAGACAGGGCCCGTGCGCTAAGCAAAAACACTATCCCTAACAGATAACCCTAACTCCAAACATAAAACCTAACCCTGATCCTGTTGCTCACCTTAAAACATAAACCTAACCATAACACTAATTTATCCCCTTATGTTAACGTTAATGCATAGCACCCAAAGAAGAAGCCCTATCCCATAATTCTAAACCTAATCCCTAGCCATAACCATAACACCTCATCCATATTCTAAAGTGCCAACCCTAAACTTCAACCT
Organism: Eulemur rufifrons; assembly: GCF_041146395.1. Classification (NCBI taxonomy): domain Eukaryota; kingdom Metazoa; phylum Chordata; class Mammalia; order Primates; family Lemuridae; genus Eulemur; species Eulemur rufifrons. The sequence goes on from NC_090991.1 coordinate 57,726,174, forward strand.
ACCATCAACCCTAACCCTAACCCTAACCCTTAACCCTAAGCCCTCACCCTAACACTAATCTTCATCCCTAAACCGTGCCGTAATCCTAACCCGAAATCTAATTCTCAGACTTCTTGCTTTCTCAGAGTTTTGAAAGCCTACAATCCTACTAAGCCATGCATGAAAGCCCGCTCTGCGACAGTGTCCTGCAGGAAACCAGAGGCCCATACACTGCATACGATAGAGTAGGTTACCAGCGACCATCACAGACCCCTATCTTTGCCTCCTAGTGCATACAAGGCCCGTGCCCAGAGCATAAACCCTACCCCTCACCCATAAGACTAACCCAGAACATAACACCTAACCCTGATCATACTGCTCACCTTAAGAGGTAAAGCTCACCATAACCCTAACTTTAACACCTTATCTTAACGTTAATGCATGACACCCTGAGAAAAAGCACTATACTGTAATTCTAACGCTAACTCCTAGCCATAACCATAACACCTGATCCCGAATTCTGAAACGCCAACCCTAACCTTAACCCTACCAACAACACTAACACTAACCCTAACACCTTACCCTAACCCTACGCATAAAAATAACCCTAACCGTTGATCCTTAGTCATAACCCCTAACCTTAACCCTAACACTTAACCCTAATCCCAAGCCTAACCATTAAACATAACCCTAACACTTAACCTTAAACCTAACCTTTACCTTAATGCCTAGAGATCTAACCCTAACACTGACTTACAGTTAACACTAACCCTAACCCCCTAATGTTAACCTTAAACCTGAACCATAAACCTAACCCTTAACCCTAATCCTATCCCTAACCCCCTAACCCTATCCCTAACTGTTAACCCTCACCCTAACCCTTAACCGTGACCCTAACCCTAAACCTGAACCCTTACCCTAAGCCTAACCCTTAACCCTAACCCTATCCCTTAACCCTAACGCCTAACCCTAACGCTAACTCCAAACCTAAACCTTACCCTGGCCCCCTAAACCAGAGTTAACACCTAACCCGTAACACTAACTCTAACCCTAACCACTAATCCCTAGCACCTAACCCTGACTCCAAGCCTAACCCCTAACTCGAAACCCCTAACCCCAACCCTAACCCTAATTCTCACACTACTTCCATTCCCGAGTGAAGCAAGCCTACAATACAGCCATGCCATGTGTGAGATGAGGCTCCACCTGAGTCCTGCATATAGATCTTGTTCCAGGGCCCAGGGAATGATGTTGTGCTTTCGTGATGACTCCGACCGCACCCCTCTCACCGTAGATTAACCAGGTCCTGTGCCCTTAAACTGACCGATAAATCTAAGCCCTACCACCAACACTAACCCCTGACCCTGAACCTAAGCCCCGAGCCTAAAGCCCAACACTAACTCTAAACCCTTACCCTAAACCTAATCCTTAACCCTAATGCTAACCCCTAAACGTAACCCTAACCGTGGACAGTAAACCTAACCCTAACCTCTAACACAAACCCTAACACATAACTCGAACCCTAAAGCTAACCCTAACCCTTAACCCTAAACCTAAACCCTAACCCTAACTCTTAACCTTAACCCTAACCGTTAACTCTCACCCTAACCTTTAATCCTAACCCTAATCCTAATCTTCAACCGTAAACCTAACACTTAACCCTAACCCTGTACCTAACCCTAACCCTATACCAAACCCTAACCCCTCATCTTAACCCTAACCGTAAACCTCAACCCTAAACCGAACTGTAACCGTTAAACCTAAGAGTAACCTTTAACCCTAACCCTAATCCCTAACCCTAAGCCCTCACCCTAACACTAAACTTCATCCTTAACCCTAACCAGAATCCTAACCCTAAATCTAATTCTCAGACTTCTTGCTTTCTTAGAGTTTAGAAAGCCTGCAATCCTCCCATGCCATGCGTGAAAGGAGGCTCTACCACTGTGTCCTGCATCAAACCCACGGGCGCATACCCAGAGTACGATACAGTGGGATCCTGGTGACAATCCCAGTCCCCTAACCTCCCCCCACCCCCGCCTAAGGCAGACAGGGCCCGTGCGCTAAGCATAAACAATGCCTGTAACAGATATCCCTCACCGTGAACATAACACCTAACCCTGTTCCTATTTCTCCCCTTAACACGTAAACCTCACCGTGAGCCTAACTTTAACCTCTTATCCTAACGTTAGTGCATAACCCATTCCCTGAGAACAACCCCTATCCCATAATTCTAACCCTATCTCCTAGTCGTCACTGTAACACCTAATCCCTAACCCTAATTCTAAACCGCTAACTCTAACCGTAACCCTACCTACAACGCTAACACTGACAGTAACCCTTACTTCTAACCCCAACGCTATGCCTAACAAAAACCCTTAACCATTCACCCTAACCCCTAAGCCTTACCCTAACCCTTAGCCCTAATCCTAATCCTATCCATTCAACCTAACCCTAGCTCTTAAAGCTAACCCTAAACCTTACCCTCACGACTAGACCTAACCCTGACACTAACCTAACACCTAACCCTAACCATAACCCCTACAGCTAACCTTAACCCTGAACCCTAAACCTAACCCTAACACTGAACCCTCACTATATCCCCAACCTCTAAGCCTAATCCTAACCGTTAACCCTCACCCTAACACTTAAACTGGACCATAACACTAAACATTAACCCTAACACTAAACTTTAACCCTAAACCTGAGCCCAACCCTTAACGCTAATCCTATCCTTTTACCCTAAACCTAACTCCTAAACCTAACCCTAACACTAACCCCAATCCTAATTCTAACCATACCCCTTCATAAAACACTAACTCCTAACCCTAACACTTACCAAAATCCCTAATCGCTAATCCCTAACACTAACGCTTAACCTTTACCGTAACCGTTAACCCTCACCCTAACCCTTAACGCTGACCCTAACCTTAACCTTTAATCTAAGCCTGACCCTTAACCCTAACAGTAAGGAAAACCCTCACGCCAACCTTATCCCTTATCCCTAACCCTAACACTACAGCTAAAAATAACACTAACCTTTGATCCTTAAACCTAACCCCTAACACTTACTTTAACCCCAAACCCTAACCCTAATCCTAAGCATTAAACCTAACCCTATCTCTTAACCCTTACTCTAACGCCTAGATCTAACCCTAAAATCTAACCTACCACCTAATCCTAACCTTAAGCCCTAATGGTAACTCTAACCCTGAACCCTAAACCTACCCGTAAACCCTTAACACTAACCCTATCCATAAACCTTAACCCTGACCCTAACCATTACCCGCACCCAAGCATTTAACCCTGACCCTAACCCTAATCCTTAACGATAAACTTAACACTAAACCCCAACCCTAAGCCCAACACTTAACCCTAAACCTGACCCTTGACCCCTAACCCTAAACCTAAGCCTAACCCCAACCTGAACCCTTAATCTTGACCCTTACCCTTAACCCTCGCACTAACCCTACTCCTAATCTTTAACCATGAAGCTAACACTGAAGCCTACCCCTGTGCCAAACGCTAAACCCAAACCTTAACCCGAACCCTGAGACTTAACCGTAAACCTAACTGTAACTGTTAAACCTAACACTAACCTTTAACCCCAACCCCTAACCCAAGACCCCACCCTGACACTAATCTTCATCCCTAAACATTACCAGAATCCTACCCCTAAATCTAATTCTCAGAGTTCTTGCTTTCTCAGAGTTTAGAAAGCCTACAATCCTCCCATGCCATGAGTAAAAGGGGGCTCTGCCACTGTGTCCTGCATGAAACCCAGGAGCCCATACCCAGCGTACGATAGAGTGTGTTCCCGGGGACAATCCCATCCCCCTAACCCCAGCCCCCCGCCCAGTGCAGACAGGGCCCGTACGCTAAGTATAAACACTACCCCTAACAGATAACCCTCACCCTGAACATAACACCTAACCCTGATCCTATTGCTCACCTTAAAAAATAAACCTCCCCGTAACCCTAACTTAGCCCCTTAACTTAACGTGAATGCATAACACCTTGAGAAGAAGCCCTATCCCGTAATTCTAATCCTAAACCATAGTCATAACCGTAACACCTCATCCCTAATTCTAAAACGTCAAACCTAACCTTCACCCTACCAGCAACCCTAACCCTAACCCTAACCCCTAACCCTAAGCCCTCACCCTAACCACTAATCTTCATCCCTAAACCGTGCCGTAATCCTAACCCGAAATCTAATTCTCAGACTTCTTGCTTTCTCAGAGTTTTGAAAGCCTACAATCCTACTAAGCCATGCATGAAAGCCGGCTCTGCCACAGTGTCCTGCATGAAACCCAGAGGCCCATACACTGCGTGCGATAGAGTGGGTTCCCAGCGACCATCACAGACCCCTAACTTCGCCTCCTAGTGCATACAGGGCCCGTGCCCTAAGGATAAACCCTACCCCTCACCCATAACCCTAACCCAGAACATAACACCTAACCCTGATCCTACTGCTCACCTTAACAGGTAAAGCTCACCGTAACCCTAACTTTAACCCCTTATCTTAACGTTAATGCATGACACCCTGAGAACAAGACCTATACCGTAAATCTAACGCTAACTCCTAGCCATAACCATAACACCTAATCCCTAATTCTGAAACGCCAACCCTAACCTTAACCCTACCAACAACACTAACATTAACCCTAACCCCTTACGCTAACCCTACGCCTAAAAATAACCCTAACCTTTGATCCTGAGTCATTACCCATAATCTTAACCCTAACCCTCAACCCTAATCCCAATCCTTAACCATTAAACTTAACCCTAACTCTTAACCCTAACCCTGACCTTTACCCTAATGCCTAGAGATCTAACCGCAACACTGACCTACAGTTACACTAACCCTACCCTCTAACGCTAACCTTAAACCTGAACCATAAACCTAACCCTTAACCCTAACCCTATCCCTAACCCCCTTACCCTAACTCTAACTGTTAACCCTCACCCTAACCCTCAACCTTGACCCTAACCTTAAACCTTAATCCTAACCATGCGTTTCATGAGCCTCTGCCTTTGTCCTGCGTGACAGTTGAAGCCCAACACCAAGGGTAAGATGAAGTGGGGACGCAGCCTTGCTCCACACCCACAGTGCCCCGTACATTAGACGGGGCCCGTGCCCTAACACACACCGTTAAACGTAAGCCCTAACCCTATCACTAAACCAAACCCTTCGTAAGCCCTGAATCTAACTCCTAACAGTAACCCTAATCCCTGACCCTTACTCTTGCCTCTCACCCTAAACCTAAACCCAACCACTAAACATAATCCTAATCTCTAACCCTAACAGTAATCCTAACCCTAATTCTAACCTAAAACCCTAACCCCTAAATCTAATCCTAGTCCCTAACACCTAACCTTACCCTAAACCGAATTCCAATTCTCAGAGTTCTTCAATTCAAAAACTTAAAAAAGCCTACAATCCACCAATGCCGTGTCTGAGATGAGCGTCCGCCCCTATGTCCTGCATGACAGGCAGGCGCCAATGCCCAGGGTACTATGGAGTGGAGTCCTGGGGTCTGTAGGCTTGCTAAACTCCAGTTTGGAAGAATTGCTATAGTCATATATAGGGATGCTTACATTTACTTATAGAAAGCAACTATTGATGTGTGATTTGTAGGCTTGCCTTACTCTAGTTTGGATGAAGAAGCTGAATCATATATAGGAATATTAGCTTTGAGTTAGAGGAAGCATCTATGGGGGGTGCTTTTTTGGCTTGTTAAACTCTGGTTTGGAAGAAGTTCGAGAGTCTTATATAGGAACGATATCATTCATTCAGAGAAAGCAATTATAGGGAGTTGGTTTGTAGGCTTGCTAAGCTCTAGTTTGGAGGAAGGCGAGAGTCATATATAGAACGCTTACGTTCACATAAAGCGTCTACGGGGGGACGGATTCTAGGCTTCCTAAACTCTAGCTTGGAAAAAGAGGACAGTTATGTATAGGAACTCTCGGCGGGGGATTTGTAGCATTGCTAAAATCTTAGATTGGAAAAGTTGCGAGAGTCATACATAGGAATGTTAACATTCACTCAATGAAAGCAACTATAAGGGGTGCTTTCCAGGCTGGCTACACTCTAATTTGGAAAAAGTGCGACAGTCATATATATAGGAAGGCTTATATTCACTCAGACAAAGCAATTATGTGTAGGTGTATAGTAGGCATGCTAACTCTAGTTTGGAAAATTTCGAGAGCCATGTATAGGAAAGCATACAGTAACTTAGAGAAAGCAACGAACAGGGGTGGAGTGTAGGCTTTCTAAACTCTAGTTTGGAGGAAGTGCCATAGTCATATATAGGAACGCTTAAATTCGTTCAGAGAAAACAGCTGTCGGGGATTGGTTTGTAGACTTATTCAACTCTAGTTTGGAAGAAGTGCGAGAGACATATATAGGAATGTTTACATTGACTCAAAGAAAGCAACTATGGGGGAGTGTTATTTTGGCATGCCAGATGTTAGTTAAGAAGAAGTACAAGACTCATATATAGGAACGCTTACATTCACACAGCGAGAGCAACTACGGAGTAGTGTCAGGTAGACATGTTAAAGTCTAGCTTGGGAGAAGTTCCAGAGTCCTATATAGGAAAGGTAACAGCCACTTTGAAAAAGCAAGTCTTGGCGGGTGGTTTGTAGGCCTGCAAAACCCTGTTTTGGTTGAAGTGTGAGAGTCATATATGAGAACGCTTACATTCACTCAGAGAAAGCAACGATGGGGTTGTTTGTAGGCTTACTAAACTGCAGTTTGGAAGAAGCACGAGAATCACATATAGGAGCACATACATTTTGACGCACTGAAAGTAACTATGGGGTGGTGTTTTATAGGCATGCTAAACTCTAGTTTGGACGAAGTTTGAGAATCACATATAAGAAAGCTTAGAGTCACTTAGAGAAAGCAAATCTCTGGGTGTGGAATGTAGGCCTGCTAAACTCTATTTTGGTTTAAGAGTGAGAGTCATATATGGGAAGGCTTACATTCCCTCAGAGAAAGCAACGACGGCGTGGTGGTTTGTAGGCATACTAAACTCTAGTTTGGAAGAAGTAGGAGAATGATATATGGGAACGCTTACATTCGCGTAGAGAAAGCAATTATGGGGTGGCGTTTTTGTAGCCATGCTAATCTCTAGTTTGGAAGAAGTTAAGGAGTAATATATAGGAAAGGGTACAGTCATAGAAACCAACTCTCGGGGGATGTTTTGTACACCTGCAAAACTCCAGTTTGGAAGTGGGAGAGAGTCATATTGGGGACCGCGTGCATTCACTCAGAGAAATCAACGATGGGATTGTGATTTGTAGGCATAGTCAACTCTAGTTTGGAAGAAGTACGAGAATCGTATATAGGAAAGCTTACCTTCACGCAGAGAAAGCAACTATGGAGTGATGTTTGTATGCCTACTAAAATATAGTTTGGAGGAAGTTCGAGAGCCATATCTGGGAAGCTTACAGTCACTTAGAGAAAGCAACCCTAGGGGGTGTTTCGTAGGCCTGCTAAACTCTATTTTCAATGAAGTGTTAGAATAATATATGGGAACTCAGTGAAAGCAACGTTGTGGTTGTGGTTCCTAGAAGAAGCAAGAGAATCACATGTAGAACCGCTTACATTCCGGCACCGAATGCAACTATGGGGTGGTGTTTTGTAGGCTTGCAAAACTCTAGTTTGGACGAAGTTTGAGAGTCATATATAGGAAAGTTTACAGTCACGTAGAGAAAGCAACTCTCTGGGTGTGGAATGTAGAGTTATTTTGGTTGAAATAGAGTTATTTTGGTTGAAATGTGAGAGTCATATATGGGAACGCTTACATTCACTCAGAGAAAACAACGTTTGGGTGGTGGTTTGTAGGGCATACTAAACTGTAGTTTGGAAGAAGTACGAGAGTCCTATATAGGAACACTTACATTCACACAGAGAAAGCACTTATGGCGTCAGGTTTTGTAGGCATGCTAAACTGTAGTTTGGAAGAAGTTGGAGAACCTTATACAGGAAAGATTACCGTCACCCAGGGAAAGCAACACTCAGGAGATTTTTTTGTACACATGCTAAACTCTAATTTGGATGAAGTGTGAGAGTCAAACATGGGACCGCTTACATTCCCTCAGAGAAACAACACTGGGGTGGTTTTTGTAGGCATACTAAATAGTTTGGAAGAAGTACGAGAATGATATTTGGGAACGCTTACATTCACACAGAGAAAGCAACTACGTGGTGGTGTTTTGTAAGCATGCTATAGTTTGGAAGAAGTTCCAAACCTGAACAGTCATTTAGAGAAAGCAACTCTTGGTGGGTGATTTTTAGGTCTGCTAAATTGTATTTTGAAAGAAGTACCAGAGTGATATATACTAATGCTTACATTCATGCAAAGAAAAAACCATGGGGTGATGTTTTGTGGGCATGTTAACCTGTAGTTTGGAAGAAGTTGGAGAGTCTTATTTAGGAAAGCTTACAGTCACCTAGAGAAAGCAACTCTCGGGAGAGCATTTCTTGGCCTGCTAAACTCTACTTTGCATCAATTGTGAGAGTCAAACATGGGAATGCTTTCATTCATTCAGAGAACGCAACGTTTGGGTGGTGGTTTGTAGGCATTCTAAACTGTATTTTGGAGGAAGTACGAGAGTCATGTATATGAACGCTTACATTCATGCAGAGAAAGCAACTGTGGGGTGGTTTCTAGGCATGCTAAACTCTAGTTTGGACGAAGTTTGACAATCACATATAAGAAAGCTTAGAGTCGCTTAAAGCAAATCTCTGGGTGTGGAATGTAGGAGTGCCAAACTCTATTTTGGTTTCAGAGTGAGAGTCATATATGGGAAGGCTTACATTCACTCAGAGAAAGCAACGATGGTGTGGTCGTTTGTAGGCATACTGAACTCTAGTTTGGAAGAAGTAGGAGAATGATATATGGGAACGCTTACATTCATGCAGAGAAAGCAATTATGGGGTGGCTTTTTTGTAGCCATGCAAATCTCTATTTTGCAAGAAGTTAAAGAGTAATATATAGGAAAGCGTACCGTCATTTATAGAAACCAACTTTCGGGGGATGATTTGTAGGCCTGCAAAACTCTACTTTGGAAGAAGGGGGAGAGTCATATGGGGGACTGGGTATATTCACTCGGAGAAATCAACGACGGGGTTGTGGTTTGTAGGCATACTAAACTCTAGTTTGGAAGAAGGACGAGAATCATTTATAGGAACGCTTACATTCATGCAGAGAAAGCAACTATGGAGTGATGCTTGTATGCCTACTAAACGATAGATTGGAGGATGTTCGAGAGTCATATCTGGAAAGCTTACAGTCATTTAGAGAAAGCAACTCTCTGGGGGTGGTTCGTAGGCCTGCTAAACTCTATTTTCAATGAAGTGTTCGAATCATATACAGGAACGCTTACATTCACTCAGAGAAAGCAACGTTGGGGTGGCCGTTTTTGAGCATACTAAACTCTACTTTGGAAGAGGTACGAGAGACATACATAGGAACGCTTACATTAACACAGAGAAAGCAAATACGGGGTGCTGTAGTGCAGGCATGCTAAACTATAGATTGGAAGAAGTTCGAAAGCTGACAGTCACTTAGAGAAAGCAACTCTTGGCGGGTGATTTTTAGGTCTGCTAAATTGTATTTTGAAAGACGTACAAGAGTTATATACACAAACGCTTACATTTATGCAGAGAAAGAAACTATGGGGTGATGTTTTGTTGGCATGCTAAACTGCAGTTTGAAAGGACTTCCAGAGTGTTATATAGGATAGCTACAGTCACCTAGAGAAAACAACACTCGGGACAGCTTTGCAAGCCTCTAAACACTAATTAGCAGCAATTGTGAGAGTCAAATATGGGAAAGCTTACATTCACGGAGAGAACACAACGTTTGGGTGGTGGTTTGTAGGCATAATAACTGTAGGTCGGAAGAAGTAGGAGAGTCATATATATGAACAGTTACATTCACGCAGAGAAAGAAACTGTTGGGTGGTGTATGTACGCATGTTAATCTATACTTTGGAGGAAGTTTGAGAGTCATATCTGGGGAAAATTACAGTCACATAGCTAAATCAACCATCGGGGACTGGTTTGTAGGTCTGCTAAATTCTATTTTGGAAAAAGTGATTCATATAAGGGAATGCTTATGTTCACTCAGAGAAAGCAACGATGCGGTGGTGTACTGTTGGCATGCTAAACTTTAGTTTGGAAGAAGTTCGAGAGTTTTACATAGGAAAGCTTACATTCACCTAGAGAAAGCAACTCTCAGGATGTGGTTTATAGGCCTGGTGAACTCTAATTTGGATCAAGTGTGAGAGTCATACATACGAGTTCCAAAATACAGTTTAGTATGCCTACAAACCACCAGCCTAACATTGCTTTCTCTGAGTGGATATAGGCCTTCCCTTATATGAATCTCGGACTGCTTTCAAAATGCAATTTGCCGGACCTACAAAACACCGCCCGAGAGTTGCTTTCTCTCACTATAAGCTTTCCTATATATGACTTTGGGACATAGTTTAGCATGCCAACAAAAGGCCACCCCATAGTTTGCGTGAATGTAAGCGTTCCTATGCATCACGCTCGTACTTCTTCCAAAGTATAGTACACCTACCAACCACCTCCCCAACGTTGCTTTTTCTGAGTGAATGTAAGCATTCTTTTATTCTCGTACTTCCTCCAAACTCCAGTTTAGTGTGACTAAAAATCACCACCGCAACCTTGCTTTCTCTGAGTGAATGTTAGCGTTCCCATTTAAGATTCACACTTCATCCAAAATAGAATTTGGCAGAACTACAAACCGGCCCCCAAGGGTTGCTTTCTCTGTGAGACTGTAAGCTTTCCTATTACTCTTAACTTCTTCGCAACTAGAGATTTGCATGCCTACAAAACACCACCCCATAGTTGCCCTCTCTGCGTGAATGTAAGCACTCATATATATGACTCTGCTACTTCTTCCAAAATACAGTTTAGTATGCTTACAAACAACCAACCAAACGTTGCGTTCTCTCAGAGAATGTTAGCGTTCCCAAGTATGACTGTTCCAAATGATGCAAAGTAGAGTTTAGCAGGCTTACAAACTATCTCTCGAAAGTTGCTTCCTCTGGGGGACTGTAAGCTTTCCTATAAAAGACTGTCGAACGTCTTCGAAACTACATTTCAGCACGCCAACAAAACATAACCACATAGTTTCTTTCTCAGCATAAATATAAGCGATTTTATATATGACTCTTGTACTTCTATCAAAATACAATTTAGCAGACCTCAAAATCAACCGCCAAGAGTTGCTTTCTCTAAGTCACTGTCAGCTTTCGAACTTCTTCCAAATTATATTTTATCATGCCTACAAAACACCACCCCATAGTTGCTTTCTCTGCGTCCATATAATCGTTCATATATATGACTCTCGTACTTCTTCCAAACTGGAGTTAGTATACCTACAAACCGGCACCCAAATTTACCTTTCTCTGAGTGAATGAAGCGTATCCATGTATGCCTCTTTCACTTCATCCAAATTAGAGTTTAGCGGCCCACAAACCACCTCCTGTGAGTTGCTTTCTCTAGGTGACTGTAAACTTTCCTATATAAGACTCTCGAACTTCTTCCAAACTACAGTTTAGCATGCCAACAATACAGCGCCCCATCGTTGATTTCTCTGAGTGAACATAAGCGTTCCCATATATGACTCTCACTCTTCTTCCAAAATAGAATTTAGCAGACCTACACAACACCCGATGGTTCCAATTCTCTAGGTGACTTTAATTTTTTCCCACATATGACTCTCGAACTTTCTCCAAACTAGATTATGATGATTACATAGACCACCCCACAGTTGCTTTCTCTGCGTGAATGTAACCGTTCATATATGACTCTCCTACTTCTTTTGAACTACAGCATTTATTCCTACAAACCATCACGACAACGTTCTTTCTGTGAGTGAATGCAAGCGTTCTCACACTTCATCCAAATTACAGTTTAGCAGACCTACCAACAAACTACAGAGATTTGTTTTTCTCTGTGTCACTGTAATCTTTCCTATGTAAGGCTCTCGAACTTCTTCCAAACCACAGTTTAGCATGCCAACAAAATACGATCACAGAGTTGCTTTCTCTGCGTGAATGTAAGCATTCGTATATATGACTCTCCTACTTCCTCCAAAATACAGTTTAGAATGCTTACAAACCACCACCCAAACGTTGCGTTCTCTGAGTGAATGTAAGCGTTCCCATGTTTGACTCTCACAATTGATGCAATCTAGAATTTAGCATGCTTAGAAACAATCTCCCGAGAGTTGCTTTCTCTGGGTGACTGTAAACATTCCTATGTAAGACTCGCGAACTTCTTCCAAACTACAGTTTAGCATGCCAACAAAACACCGCCCCATAGTTGATTTCTCTTCGTGATCATAAGCGTTCCCATATATGACTCTCATTCTTCTTTCAAAATAGAATTTAGCAGATCTACAAAATGGCCCCCGATGGTTGCTTTCTCTAAGTGACTGTAATTTTCCCCAGATATGACTCTCGAAATTCCTCCAAACTACAGATTAGCATGCATACATACGCCACCCAACAGTTGCTTTCTCTGCGTGAATGTAACCGTTCATATATGACTCTCCTACTTCTTCCGAACTACAGGTATTATGCCTACAAACCACCACCCAAACGTTGTGTTCTCTGAGTGAATGTAAGCGTTCCCATGTTTGAGTCTCACAATCGCTGCTTGTTAGAGTTTAGCAGGCTTGCAAAGCTCTCCTGAGTGTTGCTTTCTCTAGGTGACTGTAAGCTATCCTACATAACACTCTCGAACTTCTTCCAAACTGCAGTTTAACATCCCCACAACACATCACCCCATAGTTTCTTTCTACGCATGAATGTAAGCGTTTGTATATAAGACTCTGACACGTCTTTCAAAATACAATTTAGCAGACTTAAAAAATCACCCGCCAAGAGTTGCTTTCTCTAAGTGACTGTCAGCTTTCGAACTTCTTCCATTCTATAGTTTAGCATGCCTGCACTACAGAACCCCGTATTTGCTTTCTGTGTGTTAATGTAAGCGTTCGTATTTATGTCTCTTGTACCTCTTCCAAAGTAGAGTTTAGTATGCTCACAAACGGCCACCCCAACGTTTCTTTCTCTGAGTGAATGTAAGCGTTCCTGTATATGATTTTAACACTTCATTGAAAATAGAGTTTAGCAGGCCTACGAACCACCCCCTGAGAGTTTCTTTCTCTAAATGACTGTAAGCTCTCCAGATATGACTCTCGAACATCCTCCAAACTATAGTTTAGTAGGCATACACACATCACTCCATAGCTGGTTTGTCTGCGTGAATGTAACCGTTCATATATATGACTTTCCTACTTCTTCCGAACTACAATTAAGGCCACAAACTGCAACCCAAACCTTGCGTTCTGAGTGGATGTAAACCTTCCCATACTTGACTTTAAGAGTTGGTGCAAATTATCAGGCTTAGAAATCATCTCCCAAGAGTTGCTCTCTCTAGGTGACTGTAAGCTTTGCTATATAAGATTCTAAACTTCCTCCAAACTATAGTTTAGTAGGCATACAAACCTCACTCCATAGTTGCTTTCTCTGCATGAATGTAAGCGTTCCTATATATGATTCTCGTACTTTCTCCAAACTAGAGTTTAGTATGCCTACAAAACACAACCCCATCCTCGATTTCTCTGAGTCAATGTACGTGGTCCCCAATATGACTCTCCCACTTCTTCCAAAGTAGAGTTTTGCAGGCCTACCCTTCATCCCCCGAAAGTTGGTTTCTATAAATGAGTGTACGCTTTCCTATATAACTTCTTCCAAACTAGAGATTAGCATGGGTACAAAAAAGCCACCCCATAATTGCTTTCTCTGCATGAATGTAAGCGTTCCCATATATCATTTTCCTACTTCTTCCAAACTAGAGTTTAGTATGCCTACAAACCACCACACCATCGTTGCTTTCTCTGAGTGAATGTAACCCTTTCCATATATGACTCTCAATCTAAACCAAAATAGAGTTTAGCACGCCTACATTCCACACCCAGAGATTTGCTTTCTCTAAGTGACTCTAAGCTTTCTTATATGTGATTCTCAAACTTCGTCCAAACTAGAGTTTAGCACGCCTAGAAAACACCACCCCACAGTTCCTTTCTCTGCATGAATGTAAGCGTTTGAATATATGACTCTGGTACTTCTTTCAAAATACAATTTAGCAGACCTAAAAATCCACCGCCAAGAGTTGCTTTCTCTAAGTGACTGTCTGCTTTCGAACTTCTTCCAAACTATATTTTAGCAGGCCTACAAAACACCACCCCATAGTTGCTTTCTCTGCGTCCATATAAGCGTTCATATATATGACTCTAGTACTTCTTCCAAACTGGAGTTAGTATACCTACAAACCGGCACCCCAATTTACCTTTCTCTGAGTGAATGAAGCGTATCCATGTATGCCTCTTTCACTACATCCAAATTAGAGTTTAGCGGCTTACAAACCACCTCCTGTGAGTTGCTTTCTCTAGGTGACTGTAAACTTTCCTATATAAGACTTTCGAACTTCTTCCAAACTACAGTTTAGCATGCCAACAATACAGTGCCCCATCGTTGATTTCTCTGAGTCAACATAAGCTTTCCCATATATGACTCTCACTCTTTTTCCAAAATAGAATTTAGCAGACCTACACACCAGCCCCCGATTGTTCCTTTCTCTAAATGACTCTAATTTTCCCCAGATATGACTCTCGAACTTCCTCCAAACTACAGATTATGATGATTACATACGCCACTCCACAGTTGCTTTCTCTGCGTGAATGTAACCGTTCATATATGACTCTCCTACTTCTTCGAACTACAGTTGTTATTCCTACAAACCACCACGACAAAGTTCTTTCTCTGAGTGAATGCAAGCGTTCTCACACATCATCCAAATTACAGTTTAGTAGACCTACCAACAAACTACAGAGAGTTGTTTACTCTGTGTCACTGTAATCTTTCCTATATAAGGCTCTCGAACTTCTTCCAAACCACAGTTTAGCATGCCAACAAAATACGATCACAGAGTTGCTTTCTCTGCGTGAATGTAAGCATTCGTATATATGACTCTCCTACTTCCTCCAAAATACAGTTTAGAATGCTTACAAACCACCACCCAAACGTTGCGTTCTCTGAGTGAATGTAAGCGTTCCCATGTTTGACTCTCACAATTGATGCAAATTAGAGTTTAGCACGCTTAGAAACAATCTGCCGAGAGTTACTTTCTCTAGGTGACTGTAAGCTTTCTTATATAAGACTCACGAACTTCTTCCAAACTACACTTTAGCATCCCAACGAAACACTGCCCTATCGTTGATTTCTCTGAGTGAACATAAGCGTTCCCACATATGATTTTCACTCTTCTTCCAAAATAGAATTTAGCAGATCTACAAAACGGCCCCCGATTGTTGCTTTCTCTAAGTGACTGCAATTTTCCCCAGATATGACTCTCGAACTTCCTCCAAAGTATAGATTAACATGCGTACATACACCACCCAACAGTTTCTTTCTCTGCGTGAATGTAACCGTTCATACATATGACTCTCCTACTTCTTCCGAACTACAGTTATTATGCCTACAAACCACCACCCAAACGTTGTGTTCTCTCCGTGAATGTAAGCGTTCCCATGTTTGACTCTCACAATTACTGCTAATTAGTGTTTAGAGGCTTGTAAAGCTGTCCCGAGTGTTGCTTTCTCTAGGTGACTGTAAGCTATCCTATATAACACTCTCGAACTCCTTCCAAACTGCAGTTTAGCATGCCAACAACACATCACCCCATAGTTTCTTTCTCTGCATGAATGTAAGCGTTTGTATATGACTCTGGTACGTCTTTCAAAATACAATTTAGCAGACCTAAAAATCACCCGCCAAGAGTTGCTTTCTCTAAGTGACTGTCAGCTTTCGAACATCTTCCAATCTATAGTTTAGCATGCCTGCATTACAGCACCCCGTATTTGCTTTCTCTGTGTTAATGTAAGCGTTCGTATTTATGTCTCTCGTACCTCTTCCAAAGTAGAGTTTAGTATGCTCACAAACGGCCACCCCAACGTTGCTTTCTCTGAGTGAATGTAAGCGTTCCTGTATATGATTCGAACACTTCATTGAAAATAGAGTTTAGCAGGCCTACGAACCATCCCCAGAGAGTTGCTTACTCTAAATGACTGTAAGCTTTCCAGATATGACTCTCGAACATCCTCCAAACTATCGTTTAGTAGGCATACAAACATCACTCCATAGTTGCTTTCTCTGCATGAATGTAAGCGTTCCTATATATGATTCTCGTCCTTCTTCCAAACTAGAGTTTAGTATGCCTACAAACCACAACCCCATCGTTGATTTCTCCGAGTGAATGTACCCAGTCCCCCATATGAGTCTCCCCCTTCTTCCAAAGTAGAGTTTTGCAGGCTTACAAACCATCCCCCGAAAGTTGGTTTCTATAAATGACGGTACGCTTTCCTATATATTACTCTTTAACTTCTTGCAAAATAGAGATTAGCGTGGCTACAAAAAAGCCACCCCATAATTGCTTTCTCTGCATGAATGTAAGCGTTCCCATATATCATTCTCCTACTTCTTCCAAACTAGAGTTCAGTATGCCTACAAACCACCACACCATCGTTGCTTTCTCTGAGTGAATGTAAGCCTTCCCATATATGACTCTCACTCCGAAACCAAAATAGAGTTTAGCACGCCTACATTCCACACCCAGAGATTTGCTTTAAGCGACTCTAAGCTTTCTTATATGTGATTCTCAAACTTCGTCCAAACTAGAGTTTAGCATGCCTAGAAAACACCACCCCAGAGTTGCTTTCTCTGCATGAATGTAAGCGTTTGAATATATGACTCTGGTATTTCTTTCAAAATACAATTCAGCAGACCGAAAAATGAACCGCCGAGAGTTGCTTTCTCTAAGTGACTGTCTGCTTTCGAACTTCTTCCAAACTATAATTTAGCAGGCCTACAAAACACCACCCCATAGTTGCTTTCTCTGCGTCCATATAAGCGTTCATATATATGACTCTAGTACTTCTTCCAAACTGGAGTTAGTATACCTACAAACCGGCACCCCAATTTACCTTTCTCTGAGTGAATGAAGCGTATCCATGTATGCCTCTTTCACTTCATCCAAATTAGAGTTTAGTGGCTTACAAACCACCTCCTGTGAGTTGCTTTCTCTAGGTGACTGTAAACTTTCCTATATAAGACTCTCGAACTTCTTCCAAACTACAGTTTAGCATGCCAACAATACAGCGTCCCATCGTTGATTTCTCTGAGTCAACATAAGCGTTCCCATATATGACTCTCACTCTTCTTCCAAAATAGAATTTAGCAGACCTACACACCAGCCCCCGATTGTTCCTTTCTCTATGTGACTCTAATTTTCCCCAGATATGACTCTCGAACTTCCTCCAAACTACAGATTATGATGATTACCTACGCCACCCCACAGTTGCTTTCTCTGCGTGAATGTAACCGTTCATATATGACTCTCCTACTTCTTCGAACTACAGTTGTTATTCCTACAAACCACCACGACAAAGTTCTTTCTCTGAGTGAATGCAAGCGTTCTCACACTTCATCCAAATCACAGTTTAGCAGACCTACCAAGAAACTACAGAGAGTTGTTTTCTCTGTGTCACTGTAATCTTTCCTATATAAGGCTCTCGAACTTCTTCCAAACCACAGTTTAGCATGCCAACAAAATACGACCACAGAGTTGCTTTCTCTGCGTGAATGTAAGCATTCGTATATATGACTCTCCTACTTCCACCAAAATACAGTTTAGAATGCTTAAAGACCAGCCACCCAAACGTTGCGTTCTCTGAGTGAATGTAAGCGTTCCCATGTTTGACTCTCACAATTGCTGCTAATTAGTGTTTAGAGGCTTGTAAAGCTGTCCCGAGTGTTGCTTTCTCTAGGTGACTGTAAGCTATCCTATATAACACTCTCGAACACCTTCCAAACTGCAGTTTAGCATCCCCACAACACATCACCCCATAGTTTCTTTCTCTGCATGAATGTAAGCGTTTGTATATGACTCTGGTACGTCTTTCAAAATACAATTTAGCAGACCTAAAAATCACCCGCCAAGAGTTGCTTTCTCTAAGTGACTGTCAGCTTTCGAACTTCTTCTAATCTATAGTTTAGCATGCCTGCACTACAGCACCCCGTATTTGCTTTCTCTGTGTTAATGTAAGCGTTCGTATTTATGTCTCTTGTACCTCTCCCAAAGTAGAGTTTAGTATGCTCACAAACGGCCACCCCAACGTTGCTTTCTCTGAGTGAATGTAAGCGTTCCTGTATATGATTTTAACACTTCTTTGAAAATAGAGTTTAGCAGGCCTACGAACCACCCCCTGAGAGTTTCTTTCTCTAAATGACTGTAAGCTTTCCAGATATGACTCTCGAACATCCTCCAAACTATAGTTTAGTAGGCATACACACATCACTCCATAGCTGGTTTGTCTGCGTGAATGTAACCGTTCATATATATGACTTTCCTACTTCTTCCGAACTACAATTAAGGCCACAAACTGCAACCCAAACCTTGCGTTCTGAGTGGATGTAAACCTTCCCATACTTAACTTTAAGAGTTGGTGCAAATTATCAGGCTTAGAAATCATCTCCCAAGAGTTGCTCTCTCTAGGTGACTGTAAGCTTTGCTATATAAGATTCTAAACTTCCTCCAAACTATAGTTTAGTAGGCATACAAACCTCACTCCATAGTTGCTTTCTCTGCATGAATGTAAGCGTTCCTATATATGATTCTCGTACTTTCTCCAAACTAGAGTTTAGTATGCCTACAAAACACAACCCCATCCTCGATTTCTCTGAGTCAATGTACGTGGTCCCCAATATGACTCTCCCACTTCTTCCAAAGTAGAGTTTTGCAGGCCTACCCTTCATCCCCCGAAAGTTGGTTTCTATAAATGAGTGTACGCTTTCCTATATAACTTCTTCCAAACTAGAGATTAGCATGGGTACAAAAAAGCCACCCCATAATTGCTTTCTCTGCATGAATGTAAGCGTTCCCATATATCATTTTCCTACTTCTTCCAAACTAGAGTTTAGTATGCCTACAAACCACCACACCATCGTTGCTTTCTCTGAGTGAATGTAAGCGTTCCCATGTTTGACTCTCACAATTGATGCAAATTAGAGTTTAGCACGCTTAGAAACAATCTGCCGAGAGTTACTTTCTCTAGGTGACTGTAAGCTTTCTTATATAAGACTCGCGAACTTCTTCCAAACTACACTTTAGCATCCCAACGAAACACTGCCCTATCGTTGATTTCTCTGAGTGAACATAAGCGTTCCCACATATGAATTTCACTCTTCTTCCAAAATAGAATTTAGCAGATCTACAAAACGGCCCCCAATTGTTGCTTTCTCTAAGTGACTGCAATTTTCCCCAGATATGACTCTCGAACTTCCTCCAAAGTATAGATTAACATGCGTACATACACCACCCAACAGTTTCTTTCTCTGCGTGAATGTAACCGTTCATACATATGACTCTCCTACTTCTTAGGGTAAAGGTTAAGCGTTAGGGTTAGGGATTAGTGATTAGGGTTTTTGGTTAGTGTTAGGGTTAGCGGTTAGGAGTTAGTGTTTTATGAAGGGGTATGGTTAGAATTAGGATTGGGGTTAGAGTTAGGGTGAGGTATAGGGGTTAGGTTTAGCTAAAAGGATAGGATTAGGGTTACGGGTTGGGCTTAGGTTTAGGGTTAAAGTTTACTGCTAGGGTAAGGGATAGGGTTCAGGGTTAGCTTTAGGGGTTCTGGATAGGGTTAGGTGTTAGGTTAGTGTCAGGGTTAGGTCTAGTCGTGAGGGTAAGGTTTAGGGTTAGCTTTAAGAGCTAGGGTTACGTTTAATGGTTAGGATTAGGATTAGGGTTAAGGGTTAGGGTAAGGCTTAGGGGTTAGGGTGAAGGGTTAGGGTCAAGGGTTAGGGTTTTTGTTAGGCATAGTGTTGGGGTTAGAAGTAAGGGTTACTGTCAGTGTCAGGGTTGTACGCAGGGTTACGGTTAGGGTTAGCGGTTTAGAATTAGGGTTAGGGATTAGGTGTCACAGTGATGACTAGGAGATAGGGTTAGAATTACGGGATAGGGGTTGTTCTCAGGAAATGGGTTATGCATTAACGTTAGGATAAGAGGTTAAAGTTAGGCGCACGGTGAGGTTTACGTGTTAAGGGGAGAAATAGGAACAGGGTTGGGTTGTTATGTTCAGGGTTAGGGTTATCTGTTAAAGGTATTGTTTATGCTTAGCGCACGGGTCCTGTCTGCATTAGGCGGGCGGGGGGAGTTTAGGGGGCTGGGATTGTACCCGGGAACCCACTCTATCATACTCTGGGTATGGGCCCGTGGGTTTCATGCAGGACACAGTGGTAGAGCCTCCTTTCACGCATGGCATGGGAGGATTGCAGGCTTTCTAAACTCTAAGAAAGCAAGAAGTCTGAGAATTAGATTTAGGGTTAGGATTATGGTTAGGGTTAAGGATGAAGTTTAGTGTTAGGGTGAGGGCTTAGGGTTAGCGATTAGGGTTAGGGTTAAAGGTTACTCTTAGGTTTAACGGTTACACTTTGGTTTAGGGTTGAGGTTTACGGTTAGGGTTAAGATGAGGGGTTAGGGTTTGGTACAGGGTTAGGGTTAAGTGTTAGGTTTAGGGTTGAAGATTAGGATTAGGGTTAGGATTAAAGGTTAGCGTGAGAGTTAACGCTTAGGGTTAAGGTTAAGAGTTAGGGTTTAGGGTTAGGGTTAGGGTTAGTTTTAGGGTTAGAGTTATGTGCTATGGTTTGTGTTAGAGGTTAGGGTTAGGTTTACTGGTCACGGCTAGGGTTAGGTTTAGGGGGTAGCATTAGGGTTAGGCTTATGGTTAGGGTTAAGGGATAGGATTAGGGATAAGTGTTGGGCTTAGGGTTAGGGTTTAGTGTTATGGTTATCATTAAGGATTAGGGGTAGGGTCAGGGTTAAATGCTTGGGTGCGGGTAATGGTTAGGGTCAGGGTTAAGGTTCACGGATAGGGTTAGTGTTAAGGGTTACGGGTAGGTTTAGGGTTCAGGGTTAGAGTTAGCATTAGGGCTTAAGGTTAGGATTAGGCGGTCGGTTCGATTTAGGGTTAGATCTAGGCGTTAGGGTAAGGGCTAGCGTTAGGGTTAAGAGATAGGGTTAGGTTTAATGCTTAGGATTAGGGTTAGGGTTTGGGGTTAAAGTAAGTGTTAGGGGTTAGGTTTCAGGATCAAAGGTTAGGGTTATTTTTAGCTGTAGTGTTAGGGTTAGGGATAAGGGATCCCATTAGCATTAAGGGTCTTCCTTACTGTAGGGTTAAGGGTTAGGCTTAGAGTTAAAGGTTAAGGTTAGGGTCAGTGTTAAGATTTAGGGTGAGGGTTAGCGGTTAGGGTAAAGGTTAAGCGTTAGGGTTAGGGATTAGTGATTAGGGATTTTGGTTAGTGTTAGGGTTAGCGATTAGTAGTTAGTGTTTTATGAAGGGGTATGGTTAGAATTAGGATTGGGGTTAGAGTTAGGGTGAGGTATAGGGGTTAGCTTTAGGGGTTAGTTTTAGGGTAAAAGGATAGGATTAGGGTTAGGGGTTGGGCTTAGGTTTAGGGTTAAAGTTTACTGCTAGGGTTAGGGATAGGGTTCAGGGTTAGCTTTAGGGGTTCTGGTTAGGGTTAGGTGTTAGGTTAATGTCAGGGTTAGGTCTAGTCATGAGGGTAAGGTTTAGGGTTAGCTTTAAGAGCTAAGGTTAGGTTTAATGGTTAGGATTACGATTAGGGTTAAGGGTTAGGGTAAGGCTTAGGGGTTAGGGTGAAGGGATAGGGTCAAGGGTTAGGGTTTTTGTTAGGCATAGCGTTGGGGTTAGAAGTAAGGGTTACTGTCAGTGTTAGGGTTGTAGGTAGGGTTACGGTTAGGGTTAGCGGTTTAGAATTAGGGTTAGGGATTAGGTGTCACAGTGATGACTAGGAGATAGGGTTAGAATTATGGGATAGGGGTTGTTCTCAGGAAATGGGTTATGCATTAACGTTAGGATAAGAGGTTAAAGTTAGGCGCACGGTGAGGTTTACGTGTTAAGGGGAGAAATAGGAACAGGGTTGGGTGTTATGTTCAGGGTTAGGGTTATCTGTTAAAGGTATTGTTTATGCTTAGCACACAGGCCCTGTCTGCATTAGCCGGGCGG
>NC_090991.1:57775845-57833345 GCF_041146395.1 Eulemur rufifrons
TTAAGGTTCACGGATAGGGTTAGTGTTAAGGGTTACGGGTAGGTTTAGGGTTCAGGGTTAGAGTTAGCATTAGGGCTTAAGGTTAGATTTAGGTGGTAGGTTATATTTAGGGTTAGATCTAGGCGTTAGGGTAAGGGCTAGCTTTAGGGTTAAGAGATAGGGTTAGGTTTAATGCTTAGGATTAGGGTTAGGGTTTGGGGTTAAAGTAAGTGTTAGGGGTTAGGTTTCAGGATCAAAGGTTAGGGTTATTTTAGCTGTAGTGTTAGGGTTAGTGATAAGGGATCCCATTAGCATTAAGGGTCTTCCTTACTGTAGGATTAAGGGTTAGGCTTAGAGTTAAAGGTTAAGGTTAGGGTCAGTGTTGAGATTTAGAGTCAGGGTTAACAGTTAGGGTAAAGGTTAAGCGTTAGGGTTAGGGATTAGTGATTAGGCTTTTTGGTTAGTGTTAGGGTTAGCGGTTAGGAGTTAGTGTTTTATGAAGGGGTATGGTTAGAATTAGGATTGGGGTTAGATTTAGGGTGAGGTTTAGGTGTTAGGTTTAGGGGTTAGTTTTAGGGTAAAAGGATAGGATTAGGGTTACGGGTTGGGCTTAGGTTTAGGGTTAAAGTTTACTGCTAGGGTTAGGGATAGGGTTCAGGGTTAGCTTTAGGGGTTCTGGTTAGGGTTAGGTGTTAGGTTAGTGTCAGGGTTAGGACTAGTCGTGAGGGTAAGGTTTAGGGTCAGCTTTAAGAGCTAGGGTTAGGTTTAATGGTTAGGATTACGATTAGGGTTAAGGGTTAGGGTAAGGCTTAGGGGTTAGGGTGAAGGGTTAGGGTCAAGGGTTAGGGTTTTTGTTAGGCATAGCGTTGGGGTTAGAAGTAAGGGTTACTGTCAGTGTTAGGGTTGCAGATAGGGTTCCGGTTAGGGTTAGCGGTTTAGAATTAGGGTTAGGGATTAGGTGTCCCAGTGATGACTAGGAGATAGGGTTAGAATTATGGGATAGGGGTTGTTCTCAGGAAATGGGTTATGCATTAACGTTAGGATAAGAGGTTAAAGTTAGGCGCACGGTGAGGTTTACGTGTTAAGGGGAGAAATAGGAACAGGGTTGGGTGTTATGTTCAGGGTTAGGGTTATCTGTTAAAGGTATTGTTTATGCTTAGCGCACGGGCCCTGTCTGCATTATGCGTGCGGGGGGAGTTTAGGGGGCTGGGATTGTACCAGGGAACCCACTCTGTCATACTCTGGGTATGGCCCCGTGGGTTTCATGCAGGACACAGTGGTAGAGCCTCCTTTCACGCGTGGCATGGGAGGATTGCAGGCTTTCTAAACTCTAAGGAAGCAAGAAGTCTGAGAATGAGATTTAGGGTTGGATTCTGGTTAGGGTTAAGGATGAAGTTTAGTGTTAGGGTCAGGGCTTAGGGTTAGGGATTAGGGTTAGGGTTAAAGATTACTCTTAGGTTTAACGGTTACACTTTGGTTTCGGGTTGAGGTTTACGGTTAGGGTTAAGACGAGGGGTTAGGGTTTGGTACAGGGTTCGGGTTAAGTGTTAGGTTTAGGGTTGAAGATTAGGATTAGGGTTAGGATTAAAGGTTAGCGTGAGAGTTAACGCTTAGGGTTAAGGTTAAGAGTTAGGGTTTATGGTTAGGGTTAGGGTTAGGGTTAGTTTTAGGGTTAGAGTTATGTGCTATGATTTGTGTTAGAGGTTAGGGTTAGGTTTACTGGGCACGGATAGGGTTACGTTTAGGGGTTAGCATTAGGGTTAGGGTTAGGGTTAAGGGATAGGATTAGTGTTAAGTTTTGGGCTTACGCTTAGGGTTTAGTCTTAGGTTTAGCATTAAGGATTAGGGTTAGGGTCAGGGTTAAATGCTTGGGTGCGGGTAATGGTTAGGGTCAGGGTTAAGGTTCACGGATAGGGTTAGTGTTAAGGGTTATGTGTAGGTTTAGGGTTCAGGGTTAGAGTTAGCATTAGGGCTTAAGGTTAGGATTAGGCGGTAGGTTAGATTTAGGGTTAGATCTACGCGTTAGGGTAAGGGCTAGCATTAGGGTTAAGAGATAGGGTTAGGTTTAATGCTTATTATTAGGGTTAGGGTTTGGGGTTAAAGTAAGTGTTAGGGGTTAGGTTTCAGGATCAAAGGTTAGGGTTATTTTTAGCTGTAGTGTTAGGGTTAGGGATAAGGGATCCCATTAGCATTAAGGGTCTTCCTTACTGTAGGGTTAAGGGTTAGGCTTAGAGTTAAAGGTGAAGGTTAGGGTCAGTGTTAAGATTTAGGGTGAGGGTTAACGGTTAGGGTAAAGGTTAAGCGTTAGGGTTAGGGATTAGTGATTAGGGTTTTTGGTTAGTGTTAGGGTTAGCGGTTAGGAGTTAGTGTTTTATGAAGGGGTATGGTTAGAATTAGGATTGGGGTTAGAGTTAGGGTGAGGTATAGGGGTTAGGTTTAGGGGTTACTTTTAGGGTAAAAGGATAGGATTAGGGTTACGGGTTGGCTTAGGTTTAGGGTTAAGGTTTACTGCTAGGGTTAGGGAGAGGGTTCAGGGTTAGCTTTAGGGGTTCTGGTTAGGGTTAGGTGTTACGTTAGTGTCAGGGTTAGGACTAGTCGTGATGGTAAGGTTTAGGGTTAGCTTTAAGAGCTAGGGTTAGGTTTAATGGTTAGGATTAGGATTAGGGTTAAGGGTTAGGGTAAGGCTTAGGGGTTAGGGTGAAGGGTTAGGGTCAAGGGTTAGGGTTTTTGTTAGGCATAGTGTTGGGGTTAGAAGTAAGGGTTACTGTCAGTGTTAGGGTTCTAGGTAGGGTTACGGTTCGGGTTAGCGGTTTAGAATTAGGGTTAGGGATTAGGTGTCACAGTGATGACTAGGAGATAGGGTTAGAATTATGGGATAGGGGTTGTTCTCAGGAAATGGGTTATGCATTAACGTTAGGATAAGAGGTTAAAGTTAGGCGCACGGTGAGGTTTACGTGTTAAGGGGAGAAATAGGAACAGGGTTGGGTGTTATGTTCAGGGTTAGGGTTATCTGTTAAAGGTATTGTTTATGCTTAGCGCACGGGCCCTGTCTGCATTAGGCGGGAGGGGGGAGTTTAGGGGGCTGGGATTGTACCCGGGAACCCACTCTATCATACTCTGGGTATGGGCCCGTGGGTTTCATGCAGGACACAGTGGTAGAGCCTCCTTTCACGCATGGCATGGGAGGATTGCAGGCTTTCTAAACTCTAAGAAAGCAAGAAGTCTGAGAATTAGATTTAGGGTTAGGATTATGGTTAGGGTTAAGGATGAAGTTTAGTGTTAGGGTGAGGGCTTAGGTTTAGGGATTAGGGTTAGGGTTAAAGGTTACTCTTAGCATTAACGGTTACACTTTCGTTTCGGGTTGAGGTTTACGGTTAGGGTTAAGATTAGGAGTTAGGGTTAGGTACAGGGTTAGGGTTAAGTGTTAGGTTTAGGGTTGAAGATTAGGATTAGGGTTAGGATTAAAGGTTAGCGTGAGAGTTAACGCTTAGGGTTAAGATTAAGAGTTAGGGTATAGGGTTAGGGTTAGTTTTAGGGTTAGAGTTATGTGCTCTGGTTTGTGTTAGAGGTTAGGGTTAGGTTTACTGGTCATGGTTACGGTTAAGTTTAGGGGTTAGCATTAGGGTTAGGGTTAAGGGATAGGATTAGGGTTAAGTGTTGGGCTTAGGGTTAGGGTTTAGTGTTAGGGTTATCATTAAGGATTGGGGTTAGGGTCAGGGTTAAATGCTTGGGTGCGGGTAATGGTTAGGCTCAGGGTTAAGATTGACGGATAGGTTTAGTGTTAAGGGTTACAGGTAGGTTTAGGGTTCAGGGTTAGAGTTAGCATTAGGGCTTAAGGTTAGGATTAGGCGGTAGGTTAGATTTAGGGTTAGATCTAGGCGTTAGGGTAAGGGCTAGCGTTAGGGTTAAGAGATAGGGTTAGGTTTAATGCTTAGGATTAGGGTTAGGGTTTGGGGTTAAATAAGTGTTAGGGGTTAGGTTTAAGGATCAAAGGTTAGGGTTATTTTTAGCTGTAGTGTTAGGGTTAGGGATAAGGGATCCCATTAGCATTAAGGGTCTTCCTTACTGTAGGGTTAAGGGTTAGGCTTAGAGTTAAAGGTTAAGGTTAGGGTCAGAGTTAAGATTTAGGGTGAGGGTTAACGGTTAGGGTAAAGGTTAAGCGTTAGGGTTAGGGATTAGTGATTAGGGTTTTTGGTTAGTGTTAGGGTTAGCGGTTAGGAGTTAGTGTTTTATGAAGGGGTATGGTTAGAATTAGGATTGGGGTTAGAGTTAGGGTGAGGTATAGGGGTTTGGTTTAGGGGTTAGGTTTAGGGGTTAGTTTTAGGGTAAAAGGATAGGATTAGGGTTACGGGTTGGGCTTAGGTATAGGGTTAAAGTTTACTGCTGGGGTTAGGGATAGGGTTCAGGGTTAGCTTTAGGGGTTCTGGTTAGTGTTAGGTGTTAGGTTACTGTCAGGGTTAGGTCTAGTCGTGAGGGTAAGGTTTAGGGTTAGCTTTAAGAGCTAGGTTTAGGTTTAATGGTTAGGATTAGGATTAGGGATAAGGGTTAGGGTAAGGCTTAGGGGTTAGTGTGAAGGGTTAGGGTGAAGGGTTAGGGTTTTTGTTAGGCATAGCGTTGGGGTTAGAAGTAAGGGTTACTGTCAGTGTTAGGGTTGTAGGTAGGGTTACGATTAGGGTTAGCGGTTTAGAATTAGGGTTAGGGATTAGGTGTCACAGTGATGACTAGGAGATAGGGTTAGAATTATGGGATAGGGGTTGTTCTCAGGAAATGGGTTATGCATTAACGTTAGGATAAGAGGTTAAAGTTAGGCGCACGGTGAGGTTTACGTGTTAAGGGGAGAAATAGGAACAGGGTTGGGTGTTATGTTCAGGGTTAGGGTTATCTGTTAAAGGTATTGTTTATGCTTAGCGCTTGGGCCCTGTCTGCATTGGGCGGGCGGGGGGAGTTTAGGGGGCTGGGATTGTACCCGGGAACCCACTCTATCATACTCTGGGTATGGGCCCGTGTGTTGCATGCAGGACACAGTGGTAGAGCGTCCTTTCACGCATGGCATGGGAGGATTGCAGGCTTTCTAAACTCTAAGAAAGCAAGAAGTCTGAGAATTAGATTTAGGGTTAGGATTCTGGTTAGGGTTAAGGATGAAGTTTAGTGTTAGAGTGAGGGCTTAGGGTTAGGGATTAGGGTTAGGGTAAAAGGTTACTCTTAGGTTTAACGGTTACACTTTGTTTTAGGGTTGAGGTTTACGGTTAGGGTTAAGATGAGGGGTTAGGTTTAGGTGCAGAGTTAGGGTTAAGTGTTAGGTTTAGGGTTGAAGATTAGGATTAGGGTTAGGATTAAAGGTTAGCGTGAGAGTTAACGCTTAGGGTTAAGGTTAAGAGTTAGGGTTTAGGGTTAGGGTTCGGGTTAGGGTTAGTTTTAGGGTTAGAGTTATGTGCTATGGTTTGTCTTAGAGGTTAGGGTTAGGTTTACTGGTGACGGTTAGGGTTACGTTTAGGGGTTACCATTAGGGTTAGGGTTAGGGTTAAGGGATAGGATTAGGGTTAAGTGTTGGGCTTAGGTTTAGGGTTTAGTGTTAGGGTTATCATTAAAGATTATTGTTAGGGTCAGGGTTAAATGCTTTGGTGCGTGTAATGGTTAAGGTCAGGGTTAAGGTTAACGGATAGGGATAGTGTTAAGGGTTACGGGTAGGTTTAGGGTTCTGGGTTAGAGTTAGCATTAGGGCTTAAGGTTAGGATTAGGCGGTAGGTTAGATTTAGGGTTAGATCTACGCGTTAGGGTAAGGGCTAGCGTTAGGTTTAAGAGATAGGTTTAGGTTTAATGCTTAGGATTAGGGTTAGGGTTTGGGGTTAAAGTAAGTGTTAGGGGTTAGGTTTCAGGATCAAAGGTTAGGGTTATTTTTAGCTGTAGTGTTAGGGTTAGGGATAAGGGATCCCATTAGCATTAAGGGTCTTCCTTACTGTAGGGTTAAGGGTTAGGCTTAGAGTTAAAGGTGAAGGTTAGGGTCAGTGTTAAGATTTAGGGTGAGGGTTAACGGTTAGGGTAAAGGTTAAGCGTTAGGGTTAGGGATTAGTGATTAGGGTTTTTGGTTAGTGTTAGGGTTAGCGGTTAGGAGTTAGTGTTTTATGAAGGGGTATGGTTAGAATTAGGATTGGGGTTAGAGTTAGGGTGAGGTATAGGGGTTAGGTTTAGGGGTTACTTTTAGGGTAAAAGGATAGGATTAGGGTTACGGGTTGGCTTAGGTTTAGGGTTAAGGTTTACTGCTAGGGTTAGGGAGAGGGTTCAGGGTTAGCTTTAGGGGTTCTGGTTAGGGTTAGGTGTTAGGTTAGTGTCAGGGTTAGGACTAGTCGTGATGGTAAGGTTTAGGGTTAGCTTTAAGAGCTAGGGTTAGGTTTAATGGTTAGGATTAGGATTAGGGTTAAGGGTTAGGGTAAGGCTTAGGGGTTAGGGTGAAGGGTTAGGGTCAAGGGTTAGGGTTTTTGATAGGCATAGTGTTGGGGTTAGAAGTAAGGGTTACTGTCAGTGTTAGGGTTCTAGGTAGGGTTACGGTTCGGGTTAGCGGTTTAGAATTAGGGTTAGGGATTAGGTGTCACAGTGATGACTAGGCGATAGGGTTAGAATTATGGGATAGGGGTTGTTCTCAGGAAATGGGTTATGCATTAACGTTAGGATAAGAGGTTAAAGTTAGGCGCACGGTGAGGTTTACGTGTTAAGGGGAGAAATAGGAACAGGGTTGGGTGTTATGTTCAGGGTTAGGGTTATCTGTTAAAGGTATTGTTTATGCTTAGCACACGGGCCCTGTCTGCATTAGGCGGGTGGGGGGAGTTTAGGGGGCTGGGATTGTACCCGGGAACCCACTCTATCATACTCTGGGTATGGGCCCGTGGGTTTCATGCAGGACACAGTGGTAGAGCCTCCTTTCACGCATGGCATGGGAGGATTGCAGGCTTTCTAAACTCTAAGAAAGCAAGAAGTCTGAGAATTAGATTTAGGGTTAGGATTATGGTTAGGGTTAAGGATGAAATTTAGTGTTAGGGTGAGGGCTTAGGTTTAGGGATTAGGGTTAGGGTTAAAGGTTACTCTTAGCTTTAACGGTTACACTTTCGTTTCGGGTTGAGGTTTACGGTTAGGGTTAAGATGAGGAGTTAGGGTTAGGTACAGGGTTAGGGTTAAGTGTTAGGTTTAGGGTTGAAGATTAGGATTAGGGTTAGGATTAAAGGTTAGCGTGAGAGTTAACGCTTAGGGTTAAGATTAAGAGTTAGGGTTTAGGGTTAGGGTTAGTTTTAGGGTTAGAGTTATGTGCTCTGGTTTGTGTTAGAGGTTAGGGTTAGGTTTACTGGTCATGGTTAGGGTTAAGTTTAGGGGTTAGCATTAGGGTTAGGGTTAAGGGATAGGATTAGGGTTAAGTGTTGGGCTTAGGGTTAGGGTTTAGTGTTAGGGTTATCATTAAGGATTGGGGTTAGGGTCAGGGTTAAATGCTTGGGTGCGGGTAATGGTTAGGCTCAGGGTTAAGATTGACGGATAGGTTTAGTGTTAAGGGTTACAGGAAGGTTTAGGTTTCAGGGTTAGAGTTAGCATTAGGGCTTAAGGTTAGGATTAGGCGGTAGGTTAGATTTAGGGTTAGATCTAGGCGTTAGGGTAAGGGCTAGCGTTAGGGTTAAGAGATAGGGTTAGGTTTAATGCTTAGGATTAGGGTTAGGGTTTGGGGTTAAATAAGTGTTAGGGGTTAGGTTTCAGGATCAAAGGTTAGGGTTATTTTTAGCTGTAGTGTTAGGGTTAGGGATAAGGGATCCCATTAGCATTAAGGGTCTTCCTTACTGTAGGGTTAAGGGTTAGGCTTAGAGTTAAAGGTTAAGGTTAGGGTCAGAGTTAAGATTTAGGGTGAGGGTTAACGGTTAGGGTAAAGGTTAAGCGTTAGGGTTAGGGATTAGTGATTAGGGTTTTTGGTTAGTGTTAGGGTTAGCGGTTAGGAGTTAGTGTTTTATGAAGGGGTATGGTTAGAATTAGGATTGGGGTTAGAGTTAGGGTGAGGTATAGGGGTTTGGTTTAGGGGTTAGGTTTAGGGGTTAGTTTTAGGGTAAAAGGATAGGATTAGGGTTACGGGTTGGGCTTAGGTATAGGGTTAAAGTTTACTGCTGGGGTTAGGGATAGGGTTCAGGGTTAGCTTTAGGGGTTCTGGTTAGTGTTAGGTGTTAGGTTACTGTCAGGGTTAGGTCTAGTCGTGAGGGTAAGGTTTAGGGTTAGCTTTAAGAGCTAGGGTTAGGTTTAATGGTTAGGATTAGGATTAGGGATAAGGGTTAGGGTAAGGCTTAGGGGTTAGGGTGAAGGGTTAGGGTGAAGGGTTAGGGTTTTTGTTAGGCATAGCGTTGGGGTTAGAAGTAAGGGTTACTGTCAGTGTTAGGGTTGTAGGTAGGGTTACGATTAGGGTTAGCGGTTTAGAATTAGGGTTAGGGATTAGGTGTCACAGTGATGACTAGGAGATAGGGTTAGAATTATGGGATAGGGGTTGTTCTCAGGAAATGGGTTATGCATTAACGTTAGGATAAGAGGTTAAAGTTAGGCGCACGGTGAGGTTTACGTGTTAAGGGGAGAAATAGGAACAGGGTTGGGTGTTATGTTCAGGGTTAGGGTTATCTGTTAAAGGTATTGTTTATGCTTAGCGCTTGGGCCCTGTCTGCATTGGGCGGGCGGGGGGAGTTTAGGGGGCTGGGATTGTACCCGGGAACCCACTCTATCATACTCTGGGTATGGGCCCGTGTGTTGCATGCAGGACACAGTGGTAGAGCGTCCTTTCACGCATGGCATGGGAGGATTGCAGGCTTTCTAAACTCTAAGAAAGCAAGAAGTCTGAGAATTAGATTTAGGGTTAGGATTCTGGTTAGGGTTAAGGATGAAGTTTAGTGTTAGGGTGAGGGCTTAGGGTTAGGGATTAGGGTTAGGGTAAAAGGTTACTCTTAGGTTTAACGGTTACACTTTGTTTTAGGGTTGAGGTTTACGGTTAGGGTTAAGATGAGGGGTTAGGGTTAGGTGCAGAGTTAGGGTTAAGTGTTAGGTTTAGGGTTGAAGATTAGGATTAGGGTTAGGATTAAAGGTTAGCGTGAGAGTTAACGCTTAGGGTTAAGGTTAAGTGTTAGGGTTTAGGGTTAGGGTTCGGGTTAGGGTTAGTTTTAGGGTTAGAGTTATGTGCTATGGTTTGTCTTAGAGGTTAGGGTTAGGTTTACTGGTGACGGTTAGGGTTACGTTTAGGGGTTACCATTAGGGTTAGTGTTAGGGTTAAGGGATAGGATTAGGGTTAAGTGTTGGGCTTAGGTTTAGGGTTTAGTGTTAGGGTTATCATTAAAGATTATTGTTAGGGTGAGGGTTAAATGCTTTGGTGCGTGTAATGGTTAAGGTCAGGGTTAAGGTTAATGGATAGGGATAGTGTTAAGGGTTACGGGTAGGTTTAGGGTTCTGGGTTAGAGTTAGCATTAGGGCTTAAGGTTAGGATTAGGCGGTAGGTTAGATTTAGGGTTAGATCTACGCGTTAGGGTAAGGGCTAGCGTTAGGTTTAAGAGATAGGTTTAGGTTTAATGCTTAGGATTAGGGTTAGGGTTTGGGGTTAAAGTAAGTGTTAGGGGTTAGGTTTCAGGATCAAAGGTTAGGGTTATTTTTAGCTGTAGTGTTAGGGTTAGGGATAAGGGATCCCATTAGCATTAAGGGTCTTCCTTACTGTAGGGTTAAGGGTTAGGCTTAGAGTTAAAGGTTAAGGTTAGGGTCAGTGTTAAGATTTAGGGTGAGGGTTAACGGTTAGGGTAAAGGTTAAGTGTTAGGGTTAGGGATTAGTGATTAGGGTTTTTGGTTATTGTTAGGGTTAGTGGTTAGGAGTTAGTGTTTTATGAAGGGGTATGGTTAGAATTAGGATTGGGGTTAGAGTTAGGGTGAGGTATAGGGGTTAGGTTTAGGGGTTTAGTTTTAGGGTAAAAGGATAGGATTAGGGTTACGGGTTGGGCTTAGGTTTAGGGGTAAAGTTTACTGCTAGGGTTAGGAATAGGGTTCAGGGTTAGCTTTAGGGGTTCTGGTTAGGTTTAGGTGTTAGGTTAGTGTCAGGGTTAGGTCTAGTCGTGAGGGTAAGGTTTAGGGTTAGCTTTAAGAGCTAGGGTTAGGTTTAATGGTTAGGATTAGGATTAGGGTTAAGGGTTAGGGTAAGGCTTAGGGGTTAGGGTGAAGGGTTAGGGTCAAGGGTTAGGGTTTTTGTTAGGCATAGCGTTGGGGTTAGAAGTAAGGGTTACTGTCAGTGTCAGGGTTGTACGCAGGGTTACGGTTAGGGTTAGCGGTTTAGAATTAGGGTTAGCGATTAGGTGTCACAGAGATGACTAGGAGATAGGGTTAGAATTATGGGATAGGGGTTGTTCTCAGGAAATGGGTTATGCATTAACGTTAGGATAAGAGGTTAAAGTTAGGCGCACGGTGAGGTTTACGTGTTAAGGGGAGAAATAGGAACAGGGTTGGGTGTTATGTTCAGGGTTAGGGTTATCTGTTAAAGGTATTGTTTATGCTTAGCGCACGGGCCCTGTCTGCATTAGGCGGGTGGGGGGAGTTTAGGGGGCTGGGATTGCACCCGGGAACCCACTCTATCATACTCTGGGTATGGGCCCGTGGGTTTCATGCAGGACACAGTGGTAGAGCCTCCTTTCACGCATGGCATGGGAGGATTGCAGGCTTTCTAAACTCTAAGAAAGCAAGAAGTCTGAGAATTAGATTTAGGGTTAGGATTATGGTTAGGGTTAAGGATGAAGTTTAGTGTTAGGGTGAGGGCTTAGGGTTAGGGATTAGGGTTAAGGTTAAAGGTTACTCTTAGGTTTAACGGTTACACTTTGGTTTAGTGTTGAGGTTTACCGTCAGGGTTAAGATGAGGGTTTAGGGTTAGGTACAGGGTTAGGGTTAAGTGTTAGGTTTAGGGTTGAAGATTAGGATTAGGGTTAGGATTAAAGGTTAGCGTGAGAGTTAACGCTTAGGGTTAAGGTTAAGAGTTAGGGTTTAGGGTTAGGTTTAAGGTTAGGGTTAGTTTTAGGGTTAGAGTTATGTGCTATGGTTTGTATTAGAGGTTAGGGTTAGGTTTACTGGTCACGGTGAGGGTTACATTTAGGGGTTAGCATTAGGGTTAGGGTTAAGGGATAGGATTAGGGTTAAGTGTTGGGCTTAGGGTTAGGGTTTAGTGTTAGGGTTATCATTAAGGATTAAGGTTAGGGTCAGGGTTAAATGCTTGGGTGCGGGTAATGTTTAGGGTCAGGGTTAAGGTTCAAGGATAGGGTTAGTGTTAAGGGTTACGGGTAGGTTTAGGGTTCAGGGATAGAGGTAGCATTAGGGCTTAAGGTTAGGATTAGGCGGTAGGTTAGATTTAGGGTTAGATCTAGGCGTTAGGGTAAGGGCTAGCGTTAGGGTTAATAGATAGGGTTAGGTTTAATGCTTAGGATTAGGGTTAGGGTTTGGGGTTAAAGTAAGTGTTAGGGGTTAGGTTTAAGGATCAAAGGTTAGGGTTATTTTTAGCTGTAGTGTTAGGGTTAGGGATAATGGGTCCCATTAGCATTAAGGGTCTTCCTTACTGTAGGGTTAAGGGTTAGGCTTAGAGTTAAAGGTGAAGGTTAGGGTCAGTGTTAAGATTTAGGGTGAGGGTTAACGGTTAGGGTAAAGGTTAAGGGTTAGGGTTAGGGATTAGTGATTAGGGTTTTTGGTTAGTGTTAGGGTTAGCGGTTAGGAGTTAGTGTTTTATGAAGGGGTATGGTTAGAATTAGGATTGGGGTTAGAGTTAGGGTGAGGTATAGGGGTTAGGTTTAGGGGTTAGTTTTAGGGTAAAAGGATAGGATTAGGGTTACGGGTTGGGCTTAGGTTTAGGGTTAGAGTTTACTGCTAGGGTTAGGGATAGGGATCAGGGTTAGCTTTAGGAGTTCTGGTTAGGGTTAGGTGTTAGGTTAGTGTCAGGGTTAGGTCTAGTCGTGTGGGTAAGGTTTAGGGTTAGCTTTAAGAGCTAGGGTTAGGTTTAATGGTTAGGATTAGGATTAGGGATAAGGGTTAGGGTAATGCTTAGGGGTTAGGGTGAAGGGTTAGGGTCAAGGGTTAAAGTTTTTGTTAGACATAGCGTTGGGGTTAGAAGTAAGGGTTACTGTCAGTGTTAGGGTTGTAGGTAGGGTTACCGTTAGGGTTAGCGGTTTAGAATTAGGGTTAGCGATTAGGTGTCACAGTGATGACAAGGAGATAGGGTTAGAATTATGGGATAGGGGTTGTTCTCAGGAAATGGGTTATGCATTAACGTTAGGATAAGAGGTTAAAGTTAGGCGCACGGTGAGGTTTACGTGTTAAGGGGAGAAATAGGAACAGGGTTGGGTGTTATGTTCAGGGTTAGGGTTATCTGTTAAAGGTATTGTTTATGCTTAGCGCACGGGCCCTGTCTGCATTAGGCGGGTGGGGGGAGTTTAGGGGGCTGGGATTGCACCCGGGAACCCACTCTATCATACTCTGGGTATGGGCCCGTGGTTTTCCTGTAGGACACAGTGGTAGAGCCTCCTTTCACGCATGGCATGGGAGGATTGCAGGCTTTCTAAACTCTAAGAAAGCAAGAAGTCTGAGAATTAGATTTAGGGTTAGGATTATGGTTAGGGTTAAGGATGAAGTTTAGTGTTAGGGTGAGGGCTTAGGGTTAGGGATTATTGTTAGGGTTAAAGGTTACTCTTAGATTTAACGGTTACACTTTGGTTTAGGGTTGAGGTTTACGGTTAGGGTTAAGATGAGGGGTTAGGGTTAGGTACAGGGTCAGGGTTAAGTGTTAGGTTTAGGGTTGAAGATTAGGATTAGGGTTAGGATTAAAGGTTAGCGTGAGAGTTAACGCTTAGGGTTAAGGTTAAGAGTTAGGGTTTAGGGTTAGGGTTAGGGTTAGTGGTAGGGTTGGGGTTAGGGTAGGGGTAGGGTTACGGTTAGGGTAAGGGTAAGGTTAGGGTTAGGGTTAGGGCTTGGGGTTAGGGTTAGGGTTAGGGGTTATGGTTAGGGTTGGGGTTAGGGGGTTAGGGTTAGGATTAGGGTTAGGGGGTTAGGGTTAGGGTTAGGGTTGGGTTAGGGGTTACGGTTAGGGTTGGGTTAGGGATTAGGGTTAGCGTTAGGGTTAGGGTAGGGTTAGGGTTAGGGTTAGGGGTTAGGGTTAGGGTTAGGGGTTAGGGTTAGGGTTAGGTGTTAGGGTTAGGCTTAGGGTTAGGGGTTGGGGGTAGGGGTAGGGTTAGGGTTAGAGGTTAGGGTTAGGGGTTACGGTTAGGGGTTAGGGTTAGGGTTAGGGTTAGGTTTAGGGTTTCGGGTTGGGGTTGGGGTTGGGGTTAGGGTTAGGGGGTAGGGGTAGGCGTAGGGGTAGGGGTAGGGTTAGGGTTAGGGGTTTAGGGTTAGGGGGTTAGGGTTATGTTTATGGGTTAGGGTTAGGGTTAGGGTAGGGGTTAGGGTTGGGGTTAGGGTTAGGGTTAGGGGTTGGGTTTCGGGTTAGGGGTAGGGGTAGGGGTAGGGTTAGGGTTAGGATTATGTGTTAGGGTTTGTGTTAGAGGTTAGGGTTAGGTTTACTCTTCGTGGTTAGAGTTACGTTTAGGGGTTAGCATTAGGGTTAGGGATTAGGTTTAGGGTAAGTGTTTAGAGTTAGTGTTGGGCTTTAGGCTCGGGGCTTAGGTTCAGGGTCAGAGGTTAGGGTTGGTGGTAGGGCTTAGATTTAGCGGTCAGTTTAAGGGCACAGGACCTGGTTAATCTACGGTGAGAGGGGTGTGGTCGGAGTCACCACAAAAGCACAACATCATTCCCTGGGCCTTGGGACAAAACCTACATGCAGGACTCAGGCAGAGCCTCATCTCACACATGGCATGGCTGTATTGTAGGCTTGCTTCACTCTGGGAATGGAAGTAGTGTGAGAATTAGGGTTAGGTTTGGGGTTAGGGGTTTCGAGTTAGGGGTTAGGTTTCGAGTCAGGGTCAGGTGCTAGGGATTAGTGGTTAGGTTTAGAGTTAGTGTTAGGGGTTAGGTGTTAAGTCTGGGTTGGGGGCCAGGGTTAGGTTTAGGGTTGGGGTTAGCGTTAGGGTTAGGGGTTAGGGTTAAGGGATAGGGTTAGGGTTAAGGGTTAGGCTTAGGGTTAGGGTTCAGGGTTAGGGTTAAGGTTTAGGGTTAGAGTCAGGGTTAAGGGTTAGGGTGAGGCTTAACAGTTAGGGTTAGGGTTAGGGGGTTAGGAATAGGGTTAGGGTTAAGGGTTAGGTTTATGGTTCAGGTTTAAGGTTAGGATTAGGGGTTAGGGTTAGTGTTAACTGTAGGTCAGTGTTGGGGTTAGATCTCTAGGCATTGGCGTATAGGTTAGGGTTAGGGTTCAGTAGGGTTATGTTTAATGGTTAGGATTGGGATTAGCGTTAAGGGTTAGGGTTAAGCTTTAGGGGTTATGACTAAGGATCAATGGTTAGGGTTATTTTTAGGCGTAGGGTTAGGGTAAGGGTTTTAGGGTTAGTGTTAGTGTTGTTGGTAGGGTTAAGGTTAGGGTTGGCGTTTCAGAATTAGGGATTAGGTGTTATGGTTATGGCTAGGAGTGAGGGTTAGAATTACGGTATAGGGATTGTTCTCAGGGTGTCATGCATTATCGTTAAGATAAGGGGTTAAGTTAGGGTTAGGGTGAGGTTTACGTGTTAAGGTGAGCAGTAGGATCAGGGTTAGGTGTTATGTTCTGGGTTAGGGTTATGGGTGTGGGGTAGGGTTTATGCTTAGGGCACGGGCCCTGTATGCACTAGGAGGCGAAGTTAGGGGTCTGTGATGGTCGCTGGGAGCCCACTCTATCGTACGCAGTGTATGGGCCTCTGGGTTTCATGCAGGACACTGTGGCAGAGCGGGCTTTCATGCATGGCTTAGTAGGATTGTAGGCTTTCAAAACTCTGCGAAAGCAAGTCTGAGAATTAGATTTAGGGTTAGGATTACGGTACGGTTTAGGGATTAAGATTAGTGATAGGGTGAGGGCTTAGGGTTAGGGGTTAGGGTTAGGGTTAGGGTTGTTGGTAGGGTGAAGGTTAGGGTTGGCATTTTAGAATTAGGGATGAGGTGTTACGGTTATGGCTAGGGGTTAGGATTAGAATTATGGGATAGGGCTTCTTCTCAGGGTGTTATGCATTAAGGTTAAGATAAGGGGATAAGTTAGGGTTACGGGGAGGTTTATGTTTTAAGGTGAGAAATAGGATCAGGGTCAGGTGCTATGTTCAGGGTGAGAGTTACCTGTTAGGGGTAGTGTTTATACTTAGCGTACAGGCCCTGTCTGCACTGGGCGGGGGGCTGGGGTTAGGGGGATGGGATTGTCCCCGGGAACCCACTCTATCATACGCTAGGTATGGGCTCCTGGTTTCATGCAAGAGAGAGCTGCAGAGCCCCCTTTTACTCATGGCATGGGAGGATTTTAGGCTTTCTAAACTCTAAGAAAGCAAGAAGTCCGAGAATTAGATTTAGGGGTAGGATTATGATAATGTTTAGGGTTAGGGTTAGTGTTAAGGTGGGGTCTTAGGGTTAGGGGTTAGGGTTAGAGGTTAGTGTTAGGTGTAACAGTTACAGTTAGGTTTATGGTTAAGTTTCAGGGTTAGGGTTAAGGTTTGGGTTTATCGTTTGGCACAGGGTTAGGCTTCAGTGTTAGCTTTATGGTTAAAGATTAGGATTAGGGTTAGTGTGAGGGTTAATGGTAAGGGTCAAGATTAAGGGTTAGGGTTGGGGTTAGGGTTAGGTTTAGGGTTAGGGCTTAGGGTTAGGGGATAGGATTAGGGTTAAGTGTTGGGCTTATGGTTAGGGTTAAAGTTTAGTGTTAGGGTTAATGTTTAGTGTTATGGTCCAGTTTAAGTGTTAGGGTGAGGGTTAACAGTTAGGATTAGGCTTAGGGGTTAGGGATATAGTGAAGGTTCAGTGTTAGGGTTAGGTTTAGGGTTCAGGTTAGGGTTAGCTTTAGGGGTTATGGTTAGGGTTAGGTGTTAGGTTAGTGTCAGGGTTAGGTCTAGTCGTGAGGGTAAGGTTTAGGGTTAGCTTTAAGAGCTAGGGTTAGGTTTAAT
Organism: Eulemur rufifrons; assembly: GCF_041146395.1. Classification (NCBI taxonomy): domain Eukaryota; kingdom Metazoa; phylum Chordata; class Mammalia; order Primates; family Lemuridae; genus Eulemur; species Eulemur rufifrons. The sequence continues at coordinate 57,791,880 of NC_090991.1, forward strand.
GGTTAGGATTAGGATTATGGTTAAAGGTTAGGGTAATGCTCAGGGGTTAGGGTGAAGGGTGAAGGGTTAGGACTTTTGTTAGGCATAGCGTTGGGGTTAGAACTAAGGGTTCCTGTCAGTGTTAGGGTTGTAGGCAGCGTTACGGTTAGGCTTAGCGGTGGAGAATTAGGGTTAGGGATTAGGTGTTACAGTTATGACTAGGAGATAGGGTTAGAATTATGGGATAGGGGATGTTCTCAGGGAATGGGTTATGCATTAACGTTACGTTAAGAGGTTAAAGTTAGGCTCACGGTGAGGTTTACGTGTTAAGGGGAGAAATAGGAACAGGGTTAGGTGCCATGTTCAGGGTTAGGGTTATCTGTTAAAGGTATCATTTATGCTTAGCGCACGGGCCCTGTCGGCATTAGGCTGGGGGGAGGTTAGAGGGCTGGGATTGTCACCGGCAACCCACTGTATCGGACTCTGGGTATGCGCCCGTGGATTTCATGCAGGACACAGTGGTAGAGCCTCCTTTCACACATGGCACGGGAGGATTGCAGGCTTTCTAAACTCTAAGAAAGCAAGAAGTCTGAGAATTAGATTTAGGGTTAGGATTATGGTTAGGGTTCAGGATGAAGTGTAGTGTTATGGTGAGGGGATAGGGTTACAGATTAGGGTTAGGGTTTAAGGTTCCTGTTAGGTTTAGCGGTTATAGTTCGTTTTGGGGTTGAGGTTTGCGGATAGGGTTAAGATGAGGGGTCAGGGTTTGGTACAGGGTTAGGGTTGTGTTCGGTTTAGGGTTGAAGATTAGGATTAGGGTTAGGATTAAAGGTTAGCATGAGAGTTAACGGTTAAGATTAAGGTTAAGGGTTAGGGTTAGGTTTTAGGTTTAGGGTTAAGGGTTAGGGTTAGTTTTAGGGTTAGATTTATGTGTTAGGGTTTGTGTTAGAGGTTAGGGTTAGGTTTACTGTTCATGGTTAGAGTTACATTTAGGGGTTAGCATTAGGGTTAGGGATTAGGTTTAGGGTAAGTGTTTAGAGTTAGTGTTGGGCTTTAGGCTCGGGGCTTAGGTTCCGGGTCAGCGGTTAGGGTTGGTGGTAGGGCTTAGATTTAGCGGTCAGTTTAAGGGCACAGGACCTGGTTAATCTACGGTGAGAGGGGTGTGGTCGGAGTCACCACAAAAGCACAACATCATTCCCTGGGCCTTGGGACAAAACCTACATGCAGGACTCAGGCAGAGCCTCATCTCACACATGGCATGGCTGTATTGTAGGCTTGCTTCACTCTGGGAATGGAAGTAGTGTGAGAATTAGGGTTAGGTTTGGGGTTAGGGGTTTCGAATTAGGGGTTAGGTTTCGAGTCAGGGTCAGGTGCTAGGGATTAGTGGTTAGGTTTAGAGTTAGTGTTAGGGGTTAGGTGTTAAGTCTGGGTTGGGGGCCAGGGTTAGGTTTAGGGTTGGGGTTAGCGTTAGGGTTAGGGGTTAGGGTTAAGGGATAGGGTTAGGGTTAAGGGTTAGGCTTAGGGTTAGGGTTCAGGGTTAGGGTTAAGGTTTAGGGTTAGAGTCAGGGTTAAGGGTTAGGGTGAGGCTTAACAGCTAGGGTTAGAGTTAGGGGGTTAGGAATAGGGTTAGGGTTAAGGGTTAGGTTTATGGTTCAGGTTTAAGGTTAGGATTAGGGGTTAGGGTTAGTGTTAACTGTAGGTCAGTGTTGGGGTTAGATCTCTAGGCATTAGCGTATAGGTTAGGGTTAGGGTTAAGTAGGGTTATGTTTAATGGTTAGGATTGGGATTAGCGTTAAGGGTTAGGGTTAAGCTTTAGGGGTTATGACTAAGGATCAATGATTAGGGTTATTTTTAGGCGTAGGGTTAGGGTAAGGGTTTTAGGGTTAGTGTTAGTGTTGTTGGTAGGGTTAAGGTTAGGGTTGGCGTTTCAGAATTAGGGATTAGGTGTTATGGTTATGGCTAGGAGTGAGGGTTAGAATTACGGTATAGGGCTTGTTCTCAGGGTGTCATGCATTATCGTTAAGATAAAGGGTTAAGTTAGGGTTAGGGTGAGGTTTACGTGTTAAGGTGAGCAGTAGGATCAGGGTTAGGTGTTATGTTCTGGGTTAGGGTTATGGGTGTGGGGTAGGGTTTATGCTTAGGGCACGGGCCCTGTATGCACTAGGAGGCGAAGTTAGGGGTCTGTGATGGTCGCTGGGAGCCCACTCTATCGTACGCAGTGTATGGGCCTCTGGGTTTCATGCAGGACACTGTGGCAGAGCGGGCTTTCATGCATGGCTTAGTAGGATTGTAGGCTTTCAAAACTCTGAGAAAGCAAGTCTGAGAATTAGATTTAGGGTTAGGATTACGGTACGGTTTAGGGATGAAGATTAGTGATAGGGTGAGGGCTTAGGGTTAGGGGTTAGGGTTAGGGTTAGGGTTGTTGGCAGGGTGAAGGTTAGGGTTGGCATTTTAGAATTAGGGATGAGGTGTTACGGTTATGGCTAGGGGTTAGGATTAGAATTATGGGATAGGGCTTCTTCTCAGGGTGTTATGCATTAAGGTTAAGATAAGGGGATAAGTTAGGGTTACGGGGAGGTTTATGTTTTAAGGTGAGCAATAGGATCAGGGTCAGGTGCTATGTTCAGGGTTAGAGTTACCTGTTAGGGGTAGTGTTTATACTTAGCGTACAGGCCCTGTCTGCACTGGGCGGGGGGCTGGGGTTAGGGGGATGGGATTGTCCCCGGGAACCCACTCTATCATACGCTAGGTATGGGCTCCTGGTTTCATGCAAGAGAGAGCTGCAGAGCCCCCTTTTACTCATGGCATGGGAGGATTTTAGGCTTTCTAAACTCTAAGAAAGCAAGAAGTCCGAGAATTAGATTTAGGGGTAGGATTATGATAATGTTTAGGGTTAGGGTTAGTGTTAAGGTGGGGTCTTAGGGTTAGGGGTTAGGGTTAGAGGTTAGTGTTAGGTGTAACAGTTACAGTTAGGTTTATGGTTAAGTTTCAGGGTTAGGGTTAAGGTTTGGGTTTATCGTTTGGCACAGGGTTAGGCTTCAGTGTTAGCTTTATGGTTAAAGATTAGGATTAGGGTTAGTGTGAGGGTTAATGGTAAGGGTCAAGATTAAGGGTTAGGGTTGGGGTTAGGGTTAGGTTTAGGGTTAGGGCTTAGGTTTAGGCTTAGGGTTAAGGGATAGGATTAGGGTTAAGTGTTGGGCTTATGGTTACGGTTAAAGTTTAGTGTTAGTGTTAATGTTTAGTGTTATGGTCCAGTTTAAGTGTTTGGGTGAGGGTTAACAGTTAGGATTAGGCTTAGGGGTTAGGGATATAGTGAAGGTTCAGTGTTAGGGTTAGGTTTAGGGTTCAGGGTTAGGGTTAGCTTTAGGGGTTATGGTTAGGGTTAGGTGTTAGGTTAGTGTCAGGGTTAGGTCTAGTCGTGAGGGTAAGGTTTAGGGTTAGCTTTAAGAGCTAGGGTTAGGTTTAATGGTTAGGATTAGGATTACGGTTAAAGATTAGGGTAATGCTTAGGGGTTAGGGTGAAGGGTGAAGGGTTAGGGCTTTTGTTAGGCATAGCTTTGGGGTTAGAACTAAGGGTTCCTGTCAGTGTTAGGGTTGTAGGCAGCGTTACGGTTAGGCTTAGCGGTGGAGAATTAGGGTTAGGGATTAGGTGTTACAGTTATGACTAGGAGATAGGGTTAGAATTATGGGATAGGGGATGTTCTCAGGGAATGGGTTATGCATTAACGTTACGTTAAGAGGTTAAAGTTAGGCTCACGGTGAGGTTTACGTGTTAAGGGGAGAAATAGGAACAGGGTTAGGTGCCATGTTCAGGGTTAGGGTTATCTGTTAAAGGTATCATTTATGCTTAGCGCACGGGCCCTGTCGGCATTAAGCTGGGGGGAGGTTAGGGGGCTGGGATTGTCACCGGGAACCCACTGTATCGGACTCTGGGTATGGGCCGGTGGGTTTCATGCAGGACACAGTGGTAGAGCCTCCTTTCACACATGGCATGGGAGGATTGCAGGCTTTCTAAACTCTAAGAAAGCAAGAAGTCTGAGAATTAGATTTAGGGTTAGGATTATGGTTAGGGTTCAGGATGAAGTGTAGTGTTATGGTGAGGGGATAGGGTTACAGATTAGGGTTACGGTTTAAGGTTACTGTTAGGTTTAACGGTTACAGTTCGTTTTGGGGTTGAGGTTTGCGGATAGGGTTAAGATGAGGGGTTAGGTTTTGGTACAGGGTTAGGGTTGTGTTAGGTTTAGGTTTGAAGATTAGGATTAGAGTTAGGATTAAAGGTTAGCATGAGAGTTAACGGTTAAGATTAAGGTTAAGGGTTAGGGTTGGGGTTTAGGTTTAGGGTTAAGGGTTAGGGTTAGTTTTAGGGTTAGAGTTATGTGTTAGGGTTTGTGTTAGAGGTTAGGGTTAGGTTTACTGTCCACGGTTAGGGTTACGTTTAGGGGTTAGCATTAGGGTTAGGGATTAGGTTTAGGGTAAGGGTTTAGAGTTAGTGTTGGGCTTTAGGCTCGGGGCTTAGGTTCCGGGTCAGGGGTTAGGGTTGGTGGTAGGGCTTAGATTTAGCGGTCAGTTTAAGGGCACAGGACCTGGTTAATCTACAGTGAGAGGGGTGCGGTCGGAGTCACCACGAAAGCACAACATCATTCCCTGGGCCCTGGGACAAGACCTACATGCAGGACTCAGGCGGAGCCTCATCTCACACATGGCATTGCTGTATTGTAGGCTTGCTTCACTCGGGAATGGAAGTAGTGTGAGAATTAGGGTTAGGGTTGGGGTTAGGGGTTTCGAGTTAGGGGTTAGGTTTCGAGTCATGGTTAGGTGCTAGTGGTTAGGGGTAGAGTTAGTGTTACGGGTTCGGTGTTAATTCTGGGTTAGGGGGCCAGGGGTAGGTTTAGTGTTGGGGTTAGTGTTATCGTTAGCGGTTAGGGTTAATGGATAGGGTTAGGGTTAAGGGTAGGCTTAGGGTTAGGGTTCAGGGTTAGGGTTAAGGTTTAGGGTTAGGGTCAGGGTTAAGGGTTAGGGTTAGGGTTAGGGTGTTATGGTTAAGGATTAGGTTTATTGTTCAGGTTTAAGGTTAGCATTATGGGTTTGTGTTACTTTTAACTGTAGGTAAGTGTTGGGGTTAGAACTCTAGGCATTAAGGTAAAGGTTAGAGTTAGGGTTAAGAGTTGGGGTTATGTTTAATGGTTAGGATTGGGATTAGGGTTAAGGGTTAGGGTTAAGGTTAGGGGTTATGACTAAGGATCAACGGTTACGGTTATTTTTAGGCGTAGGGTTAGGGTAAGGGGTTAGGGTTAGTGTTAGTGTTGTTGGTAGGGTTAAGGTTAGGGTTGGTGTTTCAGAATTAGAGATTAGGTGTTATGGTTATGGCTAGGAGTTAGGGTTAGAATTACAGTATAGGGCTTGTTCTCAGGGTGTCATGCATTAACGTTACGATATGGGGTTAAAATTAGGGTTACGGTGAGGTTTACGTGTTAAGGTGAGCAGTAGGATCAGGGTTAGGTGTTATGTTCTGGGTTAGGGTTATGGGTGAGGGGTAGTGTTTATGCTTAGGGCATGGGCCCTGTTTGCCCTAGGAATCGAAGTTAGGGGTCGGTTGTGGTCGCTGGGAACCCACTCTATCGTACGCTGTGTATGGGCCTCTGGGTTTCTTGCAGGACACTGTGGCAGAGCGGGCTTTCATGCATGGCTTAGTAGGATTGTAGGCTTTCAAAACTCTGAGAAAGCAAGAAGTCTGAGAATTAGATTTCGGGTTAGGATTACGGTACGGTTTAGGGATGAAGATTAGTGATAGGGTGAGGGCTTAGGGTTAGAGGTTAGGGTTAGGGTTAGGGTTGTTTGTAGTGTGAAGTTTAGGGTTGCCATTTTAGAATTAGGGATGAGGTCTTATGGTTATGGCTGGGGATTAGGATTAGAATTATGGGATGGGGCTTCTTCTCAGGGTGTTATGCATTAAGGTTAAGATAAGGGGATAAGTTAGGGTTACGGGGAGGTTTATGTTTTAAGGTGAGCAATAGGATCAGGGTCAGGTGTTATATTCAGGGTGAGGGTTATCTGTTAGGGGTAGTGTTTATACTTAGCGTTCGGGCCCTGTCTGCACTTGGCGGGGGGCTGGGGTTAGGGGGATGGGATTGTCCCCGGGAACCCACTCTATCGTACGCTGGATATGGGCTCCTGGTTTTCATGCAGGACACAGTGGTAGAGCCCCCTTTTACTCATGGCATGGGAGGATTTTAGGCTTTCTAAACTCTGAGAAAGCAAGAAGTCTGACAATTAGATTTAGGGGTAGGATTATGGTAATGTTTAGCGAGGAAGATTAGTGTTAGGGTGGGCTCTTAGGGTTAGGGGTTAGGGTTTAAGGTTTGTGTTATTTTTAACAGTTACAGTTACGTTTATGGTTAAGTTTCAGGGTTAGGGTTAAGGTTTGGTTTTATCGTTTGTCACAGGGTTAGGCTTCAGTGTTAGCTTTATGGTTAAAGATTAGGATTAGGGTTAGGGTTAAGGGTTAGTGTGAGGGTTAATGGTAAGGTTCAAGATTAAGGGTTAGGGTTGGGCTTAGGGTTAGGAATAAGGCTTCATGTAACATTTAGGTTTAGAGTTAAGTGTTATGGTTATGGCTAGAGGTTAGGGTTAGGTTTAGGGTTCATGGTTAGGGTTACATTTAGGGGTTCGGGTTACGGGTTAAGTTTAGGGCGAGTGTTTAGTGTTACTGTTGGGCGTTAGGATAAGGGCCGAGGTTTAGGGTTAGGATTTAGGTTTAGTGTTAGGGCTTAGATTTAGTGGTTAGTTTAAGGGCACATGCTCTGTTTAATCTATGGTGGGAAGGGTGCAGACTGGGTCGCCTCAACACCACACCATCGTACTTGGGCCTTGGGCCCAGACCTACATGCAGGACTCAGGCAGAGCCTCTTCTCACTCGTGGCATGGCTCTATTGTAGGCTTGGTCAACTCTGAGAACGAAGGAAGTGTGAGAATTAGGGTTATGGTTAGGGTTATGTGTTTGGGGTTAGAGGTTTGGGTTTGAGTGAAGTTTAGTGGTTAGGAATTAGAAGTTAGGATTAGTGTGTCAGGGGTTAGGTGTTAGGTTTTTGTAAGGGGCTAGCGTTAGATTTAGGTTTAGGGTTAATGTTCAGGTGGGTTAGGGGTCAGCGTTAGGGTTAGGCTTACAAGATAGGATTAAGGTAAAGGGTGAAGGCTTAAGATTAGCAGTAAGGGTTAAGGTTAGGGTTAAGGGTTAGGGTTTCGGTCCAAGTTAAGGGTGAGAGTGAGGGTTAACAGTTGCGATTAGGGTAATGGTTTAGGGATAGTAATAGGTTTAAGGGATAGGGTTAGGGTTAGGTTTAGGGTTCGGGGTTAGGGTTAGCATTAGCGGTTAGGGTTAGGGTTAGGGGTTAGGGTTACAGTTAGGGTTAGGTCTAGGCATTATGGTAATGGTTCGTGTTAGGGTTAAGAATTAGGGTTAGGTTTAATTGTTAGGATTATGATCAGGGTAATGGTTAGGGTTAGGGTTAGCGGTTAGAGTTAGGGTTAGTGTTAGGGTTGTTTGTAGGGTGAAGGTAATGTTTAGCAGTTTAGAATTAAGGTTAGGGATTAAGTGTTACGGTTATGCTAGGAGTTAGGCTTAGAATTAAGGGATAGGGTTTGTTCTTAGGGTAAGTGTTATGCAATAACATTAGGATAGGGGTTACAGTTAGGGTTACAGTGAGGTTTACGTGTTAAGGTGAACAATAACATCAGGGTTAGGTGTTATGTTCAGGGTTAGGGTTATGGGTGAGGTGCAGGGTTTTTGCTTAGGGCATGGGCCCTGTCAGCACTAGCAGGGGGAGTTAGGGGGCTGTGATTGTCCCCGGGAACCCACTCTATTGTGCACAGAGTATGGGCTCCTGGGTTTCATGCAGGACACTGTGGCAGAGCCAGCTTTCACGCATGGCTTTGGAGAATTGTAGGCTTTTAAAACTCTGAGATAGCAAGAAGTCTGAGAATTAGATTTAGGGTTAGGATTATGGTTAGGGTTAGGGATGAAGATTAGTCAGGGAGAGGGCTTAGGGTTAGGGCTTAAGCTTCGAGTGAGGATTAGGGGTTAGGGAGTAGGTGTTGGGTTTAGTGATAGGGTTAGGGCTTAGGGGTTAGGGTTGGGTTAGGGGCTAGGGTTAGATTTAGAGTGGGGTTAGGGTTAGCGTTATGGGTTAGGGTTAGGGTTAAGGGATAGGATAAGGGTTAAGCGTTAAGGCTTAGGGTTAGCGTTAAGTGTTAGGTTTAGTTTTAAGGGTTAGGGTTACAGTTCGAGTTAAGGGTTAGTGTGGGGTTAACGGTTAGGGCTAGGGTTATGGGTTAAGGATAGAGTTAGGTTTAAGGCTTAGGATTAGGGTTCAGTGTTAGGGTTAGCATTAGGGATTAGGGTTAGGGTTAGGGGTTACGTTTACTCTTAGGGTTAGGTCTAGGCATTAGGGTACGTGTTAGTGTTAGGCTTAAGAGTTAGGGTTAGGTTTAATTGTTAGGATTAGGATCAGGGTTAAGGGTTAGGGTTAAGTGTCAAGTGTTACGGTTATTTTTAGGTGTACGGTTAGGGTTAGCGGTTAGGGTTAGGGTTAGTTTGTAGGGATAAGGTAATGTTTAGCAGTTTTGAATTAGCCTTAGGGATTAGGTGTTACAATTGTGGCTAGGAGTTAGGGTTAGAATTAAGGGATAGGGGTTGTTCTTAGGGTAAGTCTTATGCATTAACGTTAGGATAACAGGTTCAAGTTAGAGTTATGGTGAGGTTGATGTGTTAAGGTGAGCAATAGTATCAGGGTGAGCTGTGATGTTCAGGGTTAGGGTTATGGGTGAGGGGTAGTGTTTATGCTTATATCACGAGCCCTCTCTGCTCTAGGAGGGGGCTTAGAGGGCTGGGATAGATGCCGGAAGCCACTCTATCATACACTGGGTATGGGCCCCTTGGTTTCATGCCAGACACAGTGGCCAAGCCTCCTTCTACACATGGCATGGGAGGATTGTAGGCTTTGTAAACTCTGAGAAAGCAAGAAGTCTGAGAATTAAATTTAGGGCTAGGATTAGGGTTAGGGTTAGCAATATAGGTTACTGTTATGGTGAGGGCTTAGGGTTAGGGGTTTCAGTTAGGGTCAGGGTTAAAGGTTAGTGTTAGGTTTAACAGTTACAGTTAGGTTTAGGGTTAAGCTTTAAGGTTTAAGCTTAGGGTTAAGATTAGGGGTTAGGTTTTGGTACAGGGTAAGGGTTAAGTGCTAGGTTTAGGCTCAAAGATTAGGATTAGGGTTAGGGTTAAGGTTTAGTGTGAGGGTTAACGGTTAGGTTTAAGGTTAAGTGTTAGGTTTATGGGTTAGGGTTAGGGTTAAGTGTTCATGTTAGGTTTAGGGTTAGAGTTAAGTGTTATGGTTAGGGTTAGGGGTTTGGGTTAGGTTTAGGGTTCATGGTTAAGGTTACATTTAGGGGTTAGGTTTAGGGTAAGCGTTTAGTGTTAGTGTTGGGCATTAGGGTCAGGGCTTAGGTAGGGTTAGGGGTTAGGGTCAGTGTTTGGGCTTTGATTTGGCGGTTAGTTTAAGGGTACAGGACCTGTGTAATCTATGGTGAGAAGGGTGCAGAATGTTTCCATGCGACACTACACCATCGGATCCTGGGCCTTTGGCCCAGACCTACTTGCAGGACTCATGCGGAAACTCTACTCACGCATTGCATGGTTGTATTTTAGGCTTGGTTAACTCTGAGAATGGAAGTAGTGTGAGAAATAGGGTTATGGTTAGGGTTAAGGGTTTGGTGTTAGGGGTTAGGGTTCAAGTGAGGTTTAGTGGTTAGGGACTAGGATTTAGGGTTAGTGTTAGGGTTAGGGGTTAGTTTTGCGTTAGGGGCTAGGGTTAGATTTATGGTTGGGGTTAGTGTTAGGGTTAGGATTAGGCATCAGGGTTAGTGTTAGGGTTAAAGGATAGGATTGGCGTTAAGTGTTTAGGCTTAGGGTTTGTGTTAAGTGTTAGGGTTGGGGTTTAGGCTTAGGGTTACGGTTTGAGTTAAGCTCTAGGGTGAGGGTTAAAGATTAGGCTTAAGATTATTGGTTAGGGATAGAGTTATGTTTGAGGGTTAGGGATAGGGTTAGGTTTAGGGTTCAGTGTTAGGGTTAGCATTAGGGGTTAGGGTTAGGGTTAGGGGTTAGGTGTAGTGATGTATTAAGGGCTATGGTTAGAATTAGGATTGGGGTTAGTGTTAGGTTTAGGGTTAGGGGTTAGGTTTAGGGTTAAGGGATAGGATTATGGTTAAGGGTTGGGCGTAGCTTTAGGGTTAAGATTTAGTGTTAGGGTCCGGTTTAAGGGTTAGGGTGAGGGTTAACGGTTAGGGTTAGGGTTGGGGTTAGGGGTTAGGGATATAGTTAGTATTAAGTGTTAGAGTTAGGTTTAGGGTTCAGGGTTAGGGTTAGCTTTAGGGGTTATGATTAGGGTTAGGTGTTAGTTTAGTGTTAGTGTTAGGTCTAGGCGTCAGGGTAAGGTTTAGGGTTAGGGTTAAGAGCTAAGGTTGGGTTAGGGTTAGGGTTAGGGTTAGGAGTTAGGGTAAAGGGTCAAGGGTTAGCATTATTTTTAGCCATAGCTTTGGCGTTAGGAGTAAGGGTTAGGTTCAGTGTTAGGGTAACAGTAGGTTACCGTAACAGTAACTACGTAGGGTAACAGTTAGTGTTAGTGGTTTAGAATTAGGGTTAGGGATTAGTTGTCACAGTTATGACTAGGAGATAGGGTTAGAATTATGGGATAGGGGTTAATCTCAGGGTAAGTGTTATGCATTAACGTTAGGATAAGAGGTTAAAGTTCAGGTTACAGTGAGGTTTACATTCTAAGGTGAGCAATAGAATCAGGGTTAAATGTTATTTTCAGGGTTAGAGTTTTGGGTGAGGTGTAGAGTTTATGCTTAGGGCACGGGCCTTGTCTGCATTAGGCGGGGGGGGGGGTTAGGGGGCTGGGATTGTCACCAGGAACCCACTCTATCGTACTCTGGTTATGGGCCCCAGCGGTTCATTCAGGACACAGTGGAAGAGCCTCCTTTCACGCATGGCATGGGAGGATTGTAGGCTTTCTAAACTCTAAGAAAGCAAGAAGACTGAGAAGTAGATTTAGGGTTAGGGTTAGGGTTCGGGTTAAGGATCAAGGTTAGTATTAGGGTGAAGGCTTAGAGTTAGGGGTTACGGGTAGCGTTACAGGTTACTCTTAGTTTTAACCGTTACAGTTAGGTTCAGGGTTAAGGTTTATGGTTAGGTTTAAGGTTAGGGTTTAGGGTTTGGTACAGGATTAGGGTTAAATATTAGGTTTAGGGTTAAAGATTACGATTAAGGTTAGGTTTAAAGGTTAGTGTGAGGGTTAACAGTCAAGGTTAAAGTTAAGAGTTAGGGTTAGGGTTAGTGTTAGGATTAAGGGTTCATGTTAGGTTTAGGGTTAGAGTTAAGTGCTATGGTTAGCGCTCGAGGTTAGGGTTAGGTTTAGGGTTCACAGTTAGGGTTACGTTTAGAGGTTAGCATTTGGGTTAGGGATTAGCTTTAGGGTAAGAGTTTAGAGTTAGTGTTGGGCTTTAGGCTCAGGGCTTAGGTTTAGGGTCAGAGGTTAGGGTTGATGTTAGGGCTTAGATTTAGTGGTTAGTTTAAGGGCACAGGACCTGTTTATTCTACAGTGAGAGGGGTTAGGGTTAGGGTTAGGGTTGTCGTAGGGGTTAAGGTTAGATTTAACCTTGGGGTTAGTGTTAGGGTTAGGATTAGGGGGTTAGTGTTAGGGTTAGGGGTTAAAAACACCTACAGCCAGCCCTAACCCGATTTCTGACACTTCTTCCATTCTCAGAGTTAACCAAGCCTACAATACAGCCATGTCATGCGTGAGAAGAGGCTCCACCTGAGTCCTGTATGTAGGTCTTGGCCCAAGGCCCAGCGTACGGTGGTGTTGTGTCGCAGCGACCCTGTGCACCACTCTCACCATAGATTAAACAGGTCCTGTGCCCTTAAACTAACCGCTAAATCTCAGCCCTAACACTAATCCTAACCCCTAACCCTAAAAGTTATCCTTAACCCTACTGTTAACACTCAAACTAACCCTTAACTCTAACCCTTGTCATGATCTTTAACCCTAACCCTAACACTTAACCCTAACCTTGTACCAAACCATAACCCCTAAGCTTAACCCTAACCCTAAACCTAAACCCTAAGTCTAACTGTAACTGTTAAACCTAACAGTAACTTTTAACCCTAAAACTAACCGTATCCCCTTACCCGAAGCCCTCACCCTAAGATTAAACTTCATCCCTAACCATAACGATAATCCTAACCTTAAATCTAATTCTCAGACTTCTTACTTTCTTAGAGATTTGAAAGCTTACAAACCTCCTTTACCATGCGTGAAATCAGGCTCTGCCAGAGTGTCCTACAAGAAACCCATGGGCCCATACCCTGCATACGATAGAGTGGGTTTCTGGTGACAATCGCATCCCCCTCAATCCCATTCCTAGGGCAGACAGGGCCCATACCCTAAGCAAAACCCTACCCCTCACTCATAATTCTAACCCTGATCCTATTGCTCACCTTAACACATAAACCTCACCGTAAACCTAACTTTAACCACTTATCCTAACATTAATGCATAACACTTATGCTAAGAACAACCCCTATCACTTAATTCTAACCCTAACTCCTAGCCATAACAGTAACCCCTAATCCCTAACCCTAATTCTAACCACTAAACATTACCTTAACCCTAAAAACAACCCTAATACTAACCCTAACCTTAAACGCTAACCCTAACCTTATCCCTAAACATAACCTTAAAAGTTTACCCTAAACCCTAACCCTATCCCCTAACCCTAAGCCTAACCCTTAATTCTGATCCTAATCCTAACAATTAAACCTAACCCTAACCCTTAACCCTAACACTAACCCTTACCTTAATGCCGAGACCTAATCTTAGCAGTAAAGCTACCTCTAACCCTAACCCTAGACCTTAAACCTAACACTATCCCTAACTTATAACCCTAACCCTAACTGTTAACCCTCACCCTAACCCTTAACTCGGACCATAACCCTAACCCTTAACCCTAACCCTATCCCTTAATGCTAACCCTAAGCCTTAACCCTTAACCCTAATCCTATCCCTTAACCCTAACCCTAACCCCTAACCCTAACCCTAACCCTAACCCCAACCCTAAATATATCTCTAGTCCCTAACCCAACCCTAACCGTTAACCCCTAATGCTAACATTAACCCTAACCCCTAATCCCTAACACCTAACCCTCACGCGAACACTAACCCCTAACCCCAAACACCTAACCCTAATCATAACCATAATTCTCACACTTCCTCCATTCTCAGAGTTAGCCAAGCCTACAATAAAACCATGCCATGCGTGAGAAGAGGCTCTGCCTGAGACCTGCATGTAGGTCTGGGCCCAAGGCCTAGGGTACGATGGTGTGGTGTGGCGATGACCCATTCTGCACACTTCTCACCATAGATTACACAGGTCCTGTGCCCTTAAAATAACCTCTAAATCTAAGTCCTAACGCTAACTCTAACACTAACCCTTAACCCTAAACTTAAGCCCTGACCCTAACGCCCAACACTAACATTAAACCCTTACCCTAATCCTTACCCATAACCCTAATGCCTAAACGTAACCCTAACGATGAACCCTAAACCTAACCCTAACCCCAAACCCTAACCATAACACTTAACTCTAACCCTAAACCTAACACGAACACTTAAACCTAAACTTAACCACTAACCCTAACACTTAACCTTAACCCTAACCGTTAACTCTCACACTAACCCTTAAACCTAACCCTAATCGTAATCTTTAACCCTAAACCTAACAGTTAACCCTTACCCTGTACCAAAACCTAACCCCTAACCTTAACCTTAACCCTAACACTTGACCCTAAAGCTAACTGTAACCATTAAACCTAACACTAACCTTTAACCCTGACCGTAACTCTAACCCCTAACCCTAAGCCCTCACCCTAATGCTAAACTTTATCCTTAACACTAACCATAATCCTATCCCTAAATCTAATTCTCAGACTTCTTGCTTTCTCAGAGTTTAGAAAGCCTACAATCCTCCCATGCCATGCGTGAAAAGAGGCTCTGCCACTGTGTCCTGCATGAAACCCAGGGACCCATACCCAGTGTACGATAGAGAAAGTTCTCGGCCACAATCCTAGACCCCTAATCCTCCCGCCTAGTGCAGACAGGGCCCGTGCCCTAAGCATAAAAAGTACGCCTAACATATAACCCTAACCTTGAACGTAACACCTAACCCTGATCCTACTGCTCACCTTATCATGTAGACCACACTGTAACCCTAACTTTAACCGCATCTCCTAAAGTTAATGCATAACACTTACACTGAGAACAACGCCTATCCCATAATTCTAACCCTAAATCTTAGCCATAACCATAAAACCTAATCCCTAACCCTAATTCTAAACTGCTAACCCTAACCTTAACACTACCAACAACCCTAACACTAACCCTAACCCTAACCCTCACCCCTAATCCTACCCTATGCCTAAAAGTAACCCTAACTCCTAACCCTTATCCCTAACCAAAAGCCCTGTCCCTAACCATAAGACTTAAGTCTCACCCTTATACCCTAACCCTAATACGAATCCTTAAGCCTAATCCCCAATCCTAACAATTAACCTTAACCCTAACTGTTAACGCTCACCCTAACCCTTAAATCAGACCAAAACCCTAACATTTAACCCTAACCCTAATCCCTAATGCTAACCCTAAGCCTTAACCCTTTACCCTAATCCTATCCCTTAAGCCTAACCCTAACCCTAATTCCTAACCCTAACCATAATCCCTAACCCTAACCCTAACACTAACCCTAACTCTGAATCTAACCCTAGCCCCTAAACCAACACTAACCCCTAACCCCTAACCCTAACACTAACACTAACTCCTAATTTCTAACCCCTGAACCACACTCGAACCCTAACCCCTAACCCCAAACAATTAACCATAACCATAACCCTAATTCTCACACTTCCTCCATTTTCAGAGTTCACCAAGCCTACAATAGAGCCATGCCATGAGTGAGAAGAGGCTCCGCCTGAGTCCTGCATGTAGGTCTGGGCCCAAGGCCCAGGTACGATGGTGTGGTGTCAAGGGGACCAATTCTGCACCCTTCTCACCATAGATTAAACAGGTCCTGTGCCCTTAAACTAACCGCTAAATCTAAGCCCCAACACTAAACCTAAACGCTAACCCTAAACCTAAGCCCTTATCCTAATGCCCAACACTAACACCAAACACTCACCCTAAACCTAACCCGTAACCCTAACCCCTAAACGTAACCCTAACCATGCACCCTATATCTAACCCTAACCCCTAACCCTAACCATAACACTTAACTCTAACCCTAAACTAACATAAACCCTTAACACTAAACCTAATCCCTAACCCTCATGCTTAACCCTAACCGTTAATCCTCACACTTACCTTTAAACCTAACCCTAATTGTAATCTTTAACTCTAAACTTAACACTTAAACCTTAACCTGTACCAAAACCTATCCCCTAAACTGAACCCTAACACTAAACCTTAACGCTAAACCTAACTGTAACTGTTAAACCTAACACTGACCTTTAACTCTGACCCTAAACCTAACCCCTAACCCTAAGGCATCACCTTAACACTAAACTTCATCCCTAATTCTAACCATAATCCTAACCCTAAATCTAATTCTCAGACTTTTCCTTTCTCAGAGTTTAGAAAGCCTATAATCCTCCCATGCCATGTGTGAAAGGAGGCCCTGCCACTGTGTCCAGGGGCCAATACCCAGCATACGATAGAGTGATTTCCCGGCGAATATGCTAGCCCCCTAACCTCTCCGCCTAGTGCAGACAAGGCACGTGCCCTAAGCATAAACACAACCCCTAACCAATAACCCTAACCATAACTGTTAACTCTCACCCTAACATTTAACCCTGACACTAACCCTAACCCGTAAACCTATCCCTAAACCTTTACCCAAAGCCTAAGCCTTAACTCTAACACTATCATTTAACCCTAGCCCTAACCCCTAAATGTTACACTAACCATGAACCCTAAGCCTAACCGTAACCCCTAACACTAACCATAACACTTAACTGTAACCCTAAACCTAACAAGACCCCTTAACCCTAACACTAACCCCTAACCCTAGCCCTTAAACTTAACCCTAAACTTTTACCCTCACACTAACCTTTAACACTAACCATAATGCTAATCTTTAACCCTAAACCTAACACTTAACTCTTACCCTGTACGAAACCCTAACCCCTGACCTTAACCCTGACAATAAACCTTAACCCTAAACCTAACTTTAACCGTTAAAACTAACACTAACCTTAACCCTAACTCTATCCCTAACCCTTAACCCTAAGCCCTCACCCTAACACTAATCGTCATCCCTAATCCTAACCATAATCCTATCCCTAAATCTTAATCTCAGACGTCTTCCTCTCTCAGAGTTTAAAAAGCCCTCACCCTAAAATTTAACCCTAAACCTAACTGTAACTCTTTAAACTAACACTAATCTTTAACCATAACCCTAACCCTTAACCTGAACCCTAAGCCAAACTCTTAACCCTAATCCTATCCCTTAACCCTAACTCTAATCCCTAACTCGAACGCTAACACTAACCCCAACCCTAAACCTAACCCTAGCCCCTAACCCAACCCTCACCCCAACCCCTAACCCTAACACTAACCCTAACCCCTAACCCTCATTTGAACACTCTCTCCTAAACCCAAATCCCTAACCCTAACCATAACCCTAATTCTCACACTTCTTCCATTCTAAGAGTTAACCAAGCCTACAATACAACCATGCCATGCATGAGAACAGGCTCCCCCTGATTCCTGCATGTACGTCTGAGCCCAAGGCCCAGGGTACAATGCTGTGGTGTCTCAGCGACCGATTCCACACCCTTCTCACCATAGATTAAACAGGTCCTCTGACCTTAAACTAATCGCTAAATCTAAGTCCTAACACTAACCCCTACCCTAAACAGAAACCCTGACCCAAACTCCCTTCACTAACACTATACCCTTACACCAAACCTAACCCCTAAACCTAACCCCTAAACATAACCTTAACCATGAACCCTAAACCTGAACCTAAACCCTAACACTTAAGTGTAACCCTAAACCTAACACGAACCCCTAATCCTAACCCTAAACCCTAACCCTAACCCTTCACCTTAACCCTAACCGTTAACCCTCAGCTAACCCTTAAACCTAACACTAATCCTAATCTTTACCCCTAAGCCGAACACTTAACCCTAACCCTGTACCAAACCCTAATCCCTAACACTAAGCCCTCTCCCTAACACTAAACTTCATCCCTAACCCTAACCGTAATCCTAACCCTAAATCTAATTCTGAGACTTCTTGCTTTCTCAGAGTTTAGAAAGCCTACAATCCTCCCATGCCATGCATGAAAGGAGGCTCTGCCACTGTGCCCTGCATGAAACCCAGAGGCCCATACCCAGCATACGATAGAGTGGGTTCCTGGTGACAATCCCAGCCTCCGAGCCCCCCCACCTAGTGAAGACAGGGCCTGTGCCCTAAGCATAAACACTGCCCCTAACCCATAACCATAACCCTGATCATAACATCTGACCCTGATCCTATTGCTCACCTTAACATGTAAAACTCACCATAACCCTAACCCTAACCCCTTATCCTAACGTTAATGAATAATACTTACCCTGAGGACAACACCTATCCCATAATTCTAACCCTAACTCTTATTCATAACTGTAAAACCTAATACCTAATTGTAAGCTGCTAACCCTAAATTTAACCCTACCAACAGCCCTAACACTAACCCTAACCCTAACCCTTGATCCTTAAGCCTAAACCCTAACCCTAACCCTAACCCTAAGTATAAACTCTACCCCTCACCCATAACCCTAACCCTGAACATAAAACCTAACCCTGATCCTATTGCTCACCTTAACACGTAAAGCTCACCGTAACACTAACTTTAACCGCTTACCCTAACTTTAAGCATAAAACTGACCCTGAGACCAACCCCTATGCCATAATTCTAACCCTAACTCCTTACCATAACCATAACACCTAATCCCTAACCCTAATTCTAAACTGCTAAACCTAACCTTAAGCCTACAAAAAACCTTAACGGTAACACTAACCCTAACACCTAATCCTAACCCTGTGCCTGAAAATAAACCTAACCCTTAACCTTTAACCCTAATGCTAACCCATAACCCTAACCATAACACTTTAACCCTAAATCTAACACGAACGTTTAACACTAGCCCTAAACCCTAACCCTAACCCTTAAACACAAACCTAACCGTTAACACTCACACTAACCGTCAACCCTAATCCGAATTCTAATCTTTAACCCTAAACCTAACACTTAACCCTAACCCTGTACCAAACCCTAACCCCTAACCATAACCCTCACCCTAAAACGTAACCCTAAACCTAACTGTAACCGTTAAACCTAACTCTAACATTTAACCTTTACTCTACCCATAATCCCTAGCCCTAATCCCTCACCCTAGCACTAACCTCATTCCTAACCCTAACTATAATCCTAACCCTAAATCTAATTATCAGACTTCTTGCTTTCTCAGCGTTAGAAAGCCTACAATCCTCCCATGCCATGAATAAAAGGAGGCTCTACCACTGTGTCCTGCCGGAAACCCCAGTGCCCATACTCAGCATACACTAGAGTGGGTTCCCGACGACAATCGCAACCCCAAACCCCTCCCCCCCTGCCTAGTGCAGACAGGGCCCGAGTCGTAAGCATAAACCCTACCCCTCACCCCTAACCATAACCCTGAACATAACACCTGACCCTGATCCCATTGCTCACCTTAAAATGTAAATCTCACCATAACCCTAAATTTAACCCCTTATCATAACGTTAATGCATAACACTTACCCTGAGAACAACTCCTATCTCTGAATTCTAACCCTAACTCCAAGCCATAACCATAACACCTAATCCCTAATGCGAATTCTAAACTGCTAACCCTAACCTTAAACCTACCATCAAACCAAACATTACCCTAGCCCCTAACTTTAAAACTATGCCTAAAAATAACCCTAACACTTCACCCTTAATCCTAACCCCTAACTCTAACCCTAACCCTACCCCTAAGACCCTAACCATAACCCTAACTGTTAACCCTCACCCTAACACGTAACCCTGAACTTAACCCTAAACCTTAACACTAACCCTTAACCCTAACCCTAAGCCAAACCCTTAACCATAATCCTATCCTTTAACCCTAAACGCTAACCCTAATATTAACCCCAACCCTAAACCTAACCCTAGCACCCTAACCCAAACCCAACAACTAACCCCTATCCCTAACACTAACCCTAACTCCTAATCCCTAGGACCTAACCCTGACTCGAACCATAATCCCAAACTCCAAACCCCTAACCCAAACCCTAACCCTGATTCTCACACTACTTCCATTCTCAGAGTGAAGCAAGCCTACAATACAGCTATACTATGCGTGAGATGAGGCTCCACCTGAGTCCTGCATGTAGGTCCTTTCCCAAGGATCAGGGAACGATTTTGTGCTTTCGTGGAGACTCCGACAGCACCCTTCTCACCGTAAATAAAACAGGTCCTGTGCCCTTAAACTAAAAGCTAAATCTCAGCCCTAACACTAACACTAACCCCTAACCGTAAACATAAGCTCCGACCGTAACGCTGAACACGAACTCTAAAACCTTACCCTAAACCTAATCCCTAACCCTAACACTAACCCATAAACATAACACTAACCATGAACCCTAAACCTAACCCTAACCATAACACTTAACGCTAACCCTAAAGCCTACACGAAGACTTATTCCTAACACTAACAAAAACCCTAGCCCTTAGTCTTGATCCTTATCATTAACCCTCACACTAGCCCTTAACCCTAACCCTAATCCTAATCTTTAACCCTAAAGCTAAAACTTAAGCCTAACACTGTACCAAACGCTAAACCTTAACCTTAACCCTAACCCTAAAACATAACCATAAACCTGACTGTAACGGTTAAACCTAACACTAACCTTTAACCCTAACCACTGACCTTAAGAACGCACCCTAACACTAACCTTCATCCCTAAACATTACCATAAACCTACCCCTAAATCTAATTCTCAGACTTCTTGCTTTCTCAGAGTTTAGAAAGCCTACAATTCTCCCATGTCATGAGTAAAAGGAGGCTCTGCCACTGTGTCCTGCAAGAAACCTGGGGGCCCATAACTAGTGCATGATAGAGCGGGTTCCCAGTGGCAATCCTAGTCCCTAACCCCCCCCCCTCCTGGTGAAGACAGGGCCCGTGCGCTAAGCAAAAACACTATCCCTAACAGATAACCCTAACTCCAAACATAAAACCTAACCCTGATCCTGTTGCTCACCTTAAAACATAAACCTAACCATAACACTAATTTATCCCCTTATGTTAACGTTAATGCATAGCACCCAAAGAAGAAGCCCTATCCCATAATTCTAAACCTAATCCCTAGCCATAACCATAACACCTCATCCATATTCTAAAGTGCCAACCCTAAACTTCAACCTACCATCAACCCTAACCCTAACCCTAACCCTTAACCCTAAGCCCTCACCCTAACACTAATCTTCATCCCTAAACCGTGCCGTAATCCTAACCCGAAATCTAATTCTCAGACTTCTTGCTTTCTCAGAGTTTTGAAAGCCTACAATCCTACTAAGCCATGCATGAAAGCCCGCTCTGCGACAGTGTCCTGCAGGAAACCAGAGGCCCATACACTGCATACGATAGAGTAGGTTACCAGCGACCATCACAGACCCCTATCTTTGCCTCCTAGTGCATACAGGGCCCGTGCCCAGAGCATAAACCCTACCCCTCACCCATAAGACTAACCCAGAACATAACACCTAACCCTGATCATACTGCTCACCTTAAGAGGTAAAGCTCACCATAACCCTAACTTTAACACCTTATCTTAACGTTAATGCATGACACCCTGAGAAAAAGCACTATACTGTAATTCTAACGCTAACTCCTAGCCATAACCATAACACCTGATCCCGAATTCTGAAACGCCAACCCTAACCTTAACCCTACCAACAACACTAACACTAACCCTAACACCTTACCCTAACCCTACGCATAAAAATAACCCTAACCGTTGATCCTTAGTCATAACCCCTAACCTTAACCCTAACACTTAACCCTAATCCCAAGCCTAACCATTAAACATAACCCTAACACTTAACCTTAAACCTAACCTTTACCTTAATGCCTAGAGATCTAACCCTAACACTGACTTACAGTTAACACTAACCCTAACCCCCTAATGTTAACCTTAAACCTGAACCATAAACCTAACCCTTAACCCTAATCCTATCCCTAACCCCCTAACCCTATCCCTAACTGTTAACCCTCACCCTAACCCTTAACCGTGACCCTAACCCTAAACCTGAACCCTTACCCTAAGCCTAACCCTTAACCCTAACCCTATCCCTTAACCCTAACGCCTAACCCTAACGCTAACTCCAAACCTAAACCTTACCCTGGCCCCCTAAACCAGAGTTAACACCTAACCCGTAACACTAACTCTAACCCTAACCACTAATCCCTAGCACCTAACCCTGACTCCAAGCCTAACCCCTAACTCGAAACCCCTAACCCCAACCCTAACCCTAATTCTCACACTACTTCCATTCCCGAGTGAAGCAAGCCTACAATACAGCCATGCCATGTGTGAGATGAGGCTCCACCTGAGTCCTGCATATAGATCTTGTTCCAGGGCCCAGGGAATGATGTTGTGCTTTCGTGATGACTCCGACCGCACCCCTCTCACCGTAGATTAACCAGGTCCTGTGCCCTTAAACTGACCGATAAATCTAAGCCCTACCACCAACACTAACCCCTGACCCTGAACCTAAGCCCCGAGCCTAAAGCCCAACACTAACTTTAAACCCTTACCCTAAACCTAATCCTTAACCCTAATGCTAACCCCTAAACGTAACCCTAACCGTGGACAGTAAACCTAACCCTAACCTCTAACACAAACCCTAACACATAACTCGAACCCTAAAGCTAACCCTAACCCTTAACCCTAAACCTAAACCCTAACCCTAACTCTTAACCTTAACCCTAACCGTTAACTCTCACCCTAACCTTTAATCCTAACCCTAATCCTAATCTTCAACCGTAAACCTAACACTTAACCCTAACCCTGTACCTAACCCTAACCCTATACCAAACCCTAACCCCTCATCTTAACCCTAACCGTAAACCTCAACCCTAAACCGAACTGTAACCGTTAAACCTAAGAGTAACCTTTAACCCTAACCCTAATCCCTAACCCTAAGCCCTCACCCTAACACTAAACTTCATCCTTAACCCTAACCAGAATCCTAACCCTAAATCTAATTCTCAGACTTCTTGCTTTCTTAGAGTTTAGAAAGCCTGCAATCCTCCCATGCCATGCGTGAAAGGAGGCTCTACCACTGTGTCCTGCATCAAACCCACGGGCCCATACCCAGAGTACGATACAGTGGGATCCTGGTGACAATCCCAGTCCCCTAACCTCCCCCCACCCCCGCCTAAGGCAGACAGGGCCCGTGCGCTAAGCATAAACAATACCTGTAACAGATATCCCTCACCGTGAACATAACACCTAACCCTGTTCCTATTTCTCCCCTTAACACGTAAACCTCACCGTGAGCCTAACTTTAACCTCTTATCCTAACGTTAGTGCATAACCCATTCCCTGAGAACAACCCCTATCCCATAATTCTAACCCTATCTCCTAGTCGTCACTGTAACACCTAATCCCTAACCCTAATTCTAAACCGCTAACTCTAACCGTAACCCTACCTACAACCCTAACACTGACAGTAACCCTTACTTCTAACCCCAACGCTATGCCTAACAAAAACCCTTAACCATTCACCCTAACCCCTAAGCCTTACCCTAACCCTTAGCCCTAATCCTAATCCTATCCATTCAACCTAACCCTAGCTCTTAAAGCTAACCCTAAACCTTACCCTCACGACTAGACCTAACCCTGACACTAACCTAACACCTAACCCTAACCATAACCCCTACAGCTAACCTTAACCCTGAACCCTAAACCTAACCCTAACACTGAACCCTCACTATATCCCCAACCTCTAAGCCTAATCCTAACCGTTAACCCTCACCCTAACACTTAAACTGGACCATAACACTAAACATTAACCCTAACACTAAACTTTAACCCTAAACCTGAGCCCAACCCTTAACGCTAATCCTATCCTTTTACCCTAAACCTAACTCCTAAACCTAACCCTAACACTAACCCCAATCCTAATTCTAACCATACCCCTTCATAAAACACTAACTCCTAACCCTAACACTTACCAAAAACCCTAATCGCTAATCCCTAACACTAACGCTTAACCTTTACCGTAATCGTTAACCCTCACCCTAACCCTTAACGCTGACCCTAACCTTAACCTTTAATCTAAGCCTGACCCTTAACCCTAACAGTAAGGAAAACCCTCACGCCAACCTTATCCCTTATCCCTAACCCTAACACTACAGCTAAAAATAACACTAACCTTTGATCCTTAAACCTAACCCCTAACACTTACTTTAACCCCAAACCCTAACCCTAATCCTAAGCATTAAACCTAACCCTATCTCTTAACCCTTACTCTAACGCCTAGATCTAACCCTAAAATCTAACCTACCACCTAATCCTAACCTTAAGCCCTAATGCTAACTCTAACCCTGAACCCTAAACCTACCCGTAAACCCTTAACACTAACCCTATCCATAAACCTTAACCCTGACCCTAACCATTACCCGCACCCAAGCATTTAACCCTGACCCTAACCCTAATCCTTAACGATAAACTTAACACTAAACCCCAACCCTAAGCCCAACACTTAACCCTAAACCTGACCCTTGACCCCTAACCCTAAACCTAAGCCTAACCCCAACCTGAACCCTTAATCTTGACCCTTACCCTTAACCCTCGCACTAACCCTACTCCTAATCTTTAACCATGAAGCTAACACTGAAGCCTACCCCTGTGCCAAACGCTAAACCCAAACCTTAACCCGAACCCTGAGACTTAACCGTAAACCTAACTGTAACTGTTAAACCTAACACTAACCTTTAACCCCAACCCCTAACCCAAGACCCCACCCTGACACTAATCTTCATCCCTAAACATTACCAGAATCCTACCCCTAAATCTAATTCTCAGAGTTCTTGCTTTCTCAGAGTTTAGAAAGCCTACAATCCTCCCATGCCATGAGTAAAAGGGGGCTCTGCCACTGTGTCCTGCATGAAACCCAGGAGCCCATACCCAGCGTACGATAGAGTGTGTTCCCGGGGACAATCCCATCCCCCTAACCCCAGCCCCCCGCCCAGTGCAGACAGGGCCCGTACGCTAAGTATAAACACTACCCCTAACAGATAACCCTCACCCTGAACATAACACCTAACCCTGATCCTATTGCTCACCTTAAAAAATAAACCTCCCCGTAACCCTAACTTAGCCCCTTAACTTAACGTGAATGCATAACACCTTGAGAAGAAGCCCTATCCCGTAATTCTAATCCTAAACCATAGTCATAACCGTAACACCTCATCCCTAATTCTAAAACGTCAAACCTAACCTTCACCCTACCAGCAACCCTAACCCTAACCCTAACCCCTAACCCTAAGCCCTCACCCTAACCACTAATCTTCATCCCTAAACCGTGCCGTAATCCTAACCCGAAATCTAATTCTCAGACTTCTTGCTTTCTCAGAGTTTTGAAAGCCTACAATCCTACTAAGCCATGCATGAAAGCCGGCTCTGCCACAGTGTCCTGCATGAAACCCAGAGGCCCATACACTGCGTGCGATAGAGTGGGTTCCCAGCGACCATCACAGACCCCTAACTTCGCCTCCTAGTGCATACAGGGCCCGTGCCCTAAGGATAAACCCTACCCCTCACCCATAACCCTAACCCAGAACATAACACCTAACCCTGATCCTACTGCTCACCTTAACAGGTAAAGCTCACCGTAACCCTAACTTTAACCCCTTATCTTAACGTTAATGCATGACACCCTGAGAACAAGACCTATACCGTAAATCTAACGCTAACTCCTAGCCATAACCATAACACCTAATCCCTAATTCTGAAACGCCAACCCTAACCTTAACCCTACCAACAACACTAACATTAACCCTAACCCCTTACGCTAACCCTACGCCTAAAAATAACCCTAACCTTTGATCCTGAGTCATTACCCATAATCTTAACCCTAACCCTCAACCCTAATCCCAATCCTTAACCATTAAACTTAACCCTAACTCTTAACCCTAACCCTGACCTTTACCCTAATGCCTAGAGATCTAACCGCAACACTGACCTACAGTTACACTAACCCTACCCTCTAACGCTAACCTTAAACCTGAACCATAAACCTAACCCTTAACCCTAACCCTATCCCTAACCCCCTTACCCTAACTCTAACTGTTAACCCTCACCCTAACCCTCAACCTTGACCCTAACCTTAAACCTTAATCCTAACCATGCGTTTCATGAGCCTCTGCCTTTGTCCTGCGTGACAGTTGAAGCCCAACACCAAGGGTAAGATGAAGTGGGGACGCAGCCTTGCTCCACACCCACAGTGCCCCGTACATTAGACGGGGCCCATGCCCTAACACACACCGTTAAACGTAAGCCCTAACCCTATCACTAAACCAAACCCTTCGTAAGCCCTGAATCTAACTCCTAACAGTAACCCTAATCCCTGACCCTTACTCTTGCCTCTCACCCTAAACCTAAACCCAACCACTAAACATAATCCTAATCTCTAACCCTAACAGTAATCCTAACCCTAATTCTAACCTAAAACCCTAACCCCTAAATCTAATCCTAGTCCCTAACACCTAACCTTACCCTAAACCGAATTCCAATTCTCAGAGTTCTTCAATTCAAAAACTTAAAAAAGCCTACAATCCACCAATGCCGTGTCTGAGATGAGCGTCCGCCCCTATGTCCTGCATGACAGGCAGGCGCCAATGCCCAGGGTACTATGGAGTGGAGTCCTGGGGTCTGTAGGCTTGCTAAACTCCAGTTTGGAAGAATTGCTATAGTCATATATAGGGATGCTTACATTTACTTATAGAAAGCAACTATTGATGTGTGATTTGTAGGCTTGCCTTACTCTAGTTTGGATGAAGAAGCTGAATCATATATAGGAATATTAGCTTTGAGTTAGAGGAAGCATCTATGGGGGGTGCTTTTTTGGCTTGTTAAACTCTGGTTTGGAAGAAGTTCGAGAGTCTTATATAGGAACGATATCATTCATTCAGAGAAAGCAATTATAGGGAGTTGGTTTGTAGGCTTGCTAAGCTCTAGTTTGGAGGAAGGCGAGAGTCATATATAGAACGCTTACGTTCACATAAAGCGTCTACGGGGGGACGGATTCTAGGCTTCCTAAACTCTAGCTTGGAAAAAGAGGACAGTTATGTATAGGAACTCTCGGCGGGGGATTTGTAGCATTGCTAAAATCTTAGATTGGAAAAGTTGCGAGAGTCATACATAGGAATGTTAACATTCACTCAATGAAAGCAACTATAAGGGGTGCTTTCCAGGCTGGCTACACTCTAATTTGGAAAAAGTGCGACAGTCATATATATAGGAAGGCTTATATTCACTCAGACAAAGCAATTATGTGTAGGTGTATAGTAGGCATGCTAACTCTAGTTTGGAAAATTTCGAGAGCCATGTATAGGAAAGCATACAGTAACTTAGAGAAAGCAACGAACAGGGGTGGAGTGTAGGCTTTCTAAACTCTAGTTTGGAGGAAGTGCCATAGTCATATATAGGAACGCTTAAATTCGTTCAGAGAAAACAGCTGTCGGGGATTGGTTTGTAGACTTATTCAACTCTAGTTTGGAAGAAGTGCGAGAGACATATATAGGAATGTTTACATTGACTCAAAGAAAGCAACTATGGGGGAGTGTTATTTTGGCATGCCAGATGTTAGTTAAGAAGAAGTACAAGACTCATATATAGGAATGCTTACATTCACACAGCGAGAGCAACTACGGAGTAGTGTCAGGTAGACATGTTAAAGTCTAGCTTGGGAGAAGTTCCAGAGTCCTATATAGGAAAGGTAACAGCCACTTTGAAAAAGCAAGTCTTGGCGGGTGGTTTGTAGGCCTGCAAAACCCTGTTTTGGTTGAAGTGTGAGAGTCATATATGAGAACGCTTACATTCACTCAGAGAAAGCAACGATGGGGTTGTTTGTAGGCTTACTAAACTGCAGTTTGGAAGAAGCACGAGAATCACATATAGGAGCACATACATTTTGACGCACTGAAAGTAACTATGGGGTGGTGTTTTATAGGCATGCTAAACTCTAGTTTGGACGAAGTTTGAGAATCACATATAAGAAAGCTTAGAGTCACTTAGAGAAAGCAAATCTCTGGGTGTGGAATGTAGGCCTGCTAAACTCTATTTTGGTTTAAGAGTGAGAGTCATATATGGGAAGGCTTACATTCCCTCAGAGAAAGCAACGACGGCGTGGTGGTTTGTAGGCATACTAAACTCTAGTTTGGAAGAAGTAGGAGAATGATATATGGGAACGCTTACATTCGCGTAGAGAAAGCAATTATGGGGTGGCGTTTTTGTAGCCATGCTAATCTCTAGTTTGGAAGAAGTTAAGGAGTAATATATAGGAAAGGGTACAGTCATAGAAACCAACTCTCGGGGGATGTTTTGTACACCTGCAAAACTCCAGTTTGGAAGTGGGAGAGAGTCATATTGGGGACCGCGTGCATTCACTCAGAGAAATCAACGATGGGATTGTGATTTGTAGGCATAGTCAACTCTAGTTTGGAAGAAGTACGAGAATCGTATATAGGAAAGCTTACCTTCACGCAGAGAAAGCAACTATGGAGTGATGTTTGTATGCCTACTAAAATATAGTTTGGAGGAAGTTCGAGAGCCATATCTGGGAAGCTTACAGTCACTTAGAGAAAGCAACCCTAGGGGGTGTTTCGTAGGCCTGCTAAACTCTATTTTCAATGAAGTGTTAGAATAATATATGGGAACTCAGTGAAAGCAACGTTGTGGTTGTGGTTCCTAGAAGAAGCAAGAGAATCACATGTAGAACCGCTTACATTCCGGCACCGAATGCAACTATGGGGTGGTGTTTTGTAGGCTTGCAAAACTCTAGTTTGGACGAAGTTTGAGAGTCATATATAGGAAAGTTTACAGTCACGTAGAGAAAGCAACTCTCTGGGTGTGGAATGTAGAGTTATTTTGGTTGAAATAGAGTTATTTTGGTTGAAATGTGAGAGTCATATATGGGAACGCTTACATTCACTCAGAGAAAACAACGTTTGGGTGGTGGTTTGTAGGGCATACTAAACTGTAGTTTGGAAGAAGTACGAGAGTCCTATATAGGAACACTTACATTCACACAGAGAAAGCACTTATGGCGTCAGGTTTTGTAGGCATGCTAAACTGTAGTTTGGAAGAAGTTGGAGAACCTTATACAGGAAAGATTACCGTCACCCAGGGAAAGCAACACTCGGGAGATTTTTTTGTACACATGCTAAACTCTAATTTGGATGAAGTGTGAGAGTCAAACATGGGACCGCTTACATTCCCTCAGAGAAACAACACTGGGGTGGTTTTTGTAGGCATACTAAATAGTTTGGAAGAAGTACGAGAATGATATTTGGGAACGCTTACATTCACACAGAGAAAGCAACTACGTGGTGGTGTTTTGTAAGCATGCTATAGTTTGGAAGAAGTTCCAAACCTGAACAGTCATTTAGAGAAAGCAACTCTTGGTGGGTGATTTTTAGGTCTGCTAAATTGTATTTTGAAAGAAGTACCAGAGTGATATATACTAATGCTTACATTCATGCAAAGAAAAAACCATGGGGTGATGTTTTGTGGGCATGTTAACCTGTAGTTTGGAAGAAGTTGGAGAGTCTTATTTAGGAAAGCTTACAGTCACCTAGAGAAAGCAACTCTCGGGAGAGCATTTCTTGGCCTGCTAAACTCTACTTTGCATCAATTGTGAGAGTCAAACATGGGAATGCTTTCATTCATTCAGAGAACGCAACGTTTGGGTGGTGGTTTGTAGGCATTCTAAACTGTATTTTGGAGGAAGTACGAGAGTCATGTATATGAACGCTTACATTCATGCAGAGAAAGCAACTGTGGGGTGGTTTCTAGGCATGCTAAACTCTAGTTTGGACGAAGTTTGACAATCACATATAAGAAAGCTTAGAGTCGCTTAAAGCAAATCTCTGGGTGTGGAATGTAGGAGTGCCAAACTCTATTTTGGTTTCAGAGTGAGAGTCATATATGGGAAGGCTTACATTCACTCAGAGAAAGCAACGATGGTGTGGTCGTTTGTAGGCATACTGAACTCTAGTTTGGAAGAAGTAGGAGAATGATATATGGGAACGCTTACATTCATGCAGAGAAAGCAATTATGGGGTGGCTTTTTTGTAGCCATGCAAATCTCTATTTTGCAAGAAGTTAAAGAGTAATATATAGGAAAGCGTACCGTCATTTATAGAAACCAACTTTCGGGGGATGATTTGTAGGCCTGCAAAACTCTACTTTGGAAGAAGGGGGAGAGTCATATGGGGGACTGGGTATATTCACTCGGAGAAATCAACGACGGGGTTGTGGTTTGTAGGCATACTAAACTCTAGTTTGGAAGAAGGACGAGAATCATTTATAGGAACGCTTACATTCATGCAGAGAAAGCAACTATGGAGTGATGCTTGTATGC
The DNA here is from genome assembly GCF_041146395.1 of Eulemur rufifrons. Taxonomy (NCBI): domain Eukaryota; kingdom Metazoa; phylum Chordata; class Mammalia; order Primates; family Lemuridae; genus Eulemur; species Eulemur rufifrons. The sequence continues at coordinate 57,821,661 of NC_090991.1, forward strand.
CTACTAAACGATAGATTGGAGGATGTTCGAGAGTCATATCTGGAAAGCTTACAGTCATTTAGAGAAAGCAACTCTCTGGGGGTGGTTCGTAGGCCTGCTAAACTCTATTTTCAATGAAGTGTTCGAATCATATACAGGAACGCTTACATTCACTCAGAGAAAGCAACGTTGGGGTGGCCGTTTTTGAGCATACTAAACTCTACTTTGGAAGAGGTACGAGAGACATACATAGGAACGCTTACATTAACACAGAGAAAGCAAATACGGGGTGCTGTAGTGCAGGCATGCTAAACTATAGATTGGAAGAAGTTCGAAAGCTGACAGTCACTTAGAGAAAGCAACTCTTGGCGGGTGATTTTTAGGTCTGCTAAATTGTATTTTGAAAGACGTACAAGAGTTATATACACAAACGCTTACATTTATGCAGAGAAAGAAACTATGGGGTGATGTTTTGTTGGCATGCTAAACTGCAGTTTGAAAGGACTTCCAGAGTGTTATATAGGATAGCTACAGTCACCTAGAGAAAACAACACTCGGGACAGCTTTGCAAGCCTCTAAACACTAATTAGCAGCAATTGTGAGAGTCAAATATGGGAAAGCTTACATTCACGGAGAGAACACAACGTTTGGGTGGTGGTTTGTAGGCATAATAACTGTAGGTCGGAAGAAGTAGGAGAGTCATATATATGAACAGTTACATTCACGCAGAGAAAGAAACTGTTGGGTGGTGTATGTACGCATGTTAATCTATACTTTGGAGGAAGTTTGAGAGTCATATCTGGGGAAAATTACAGTCACATAGCTAAATCAACCATCGGGGACTGGTTTGTAGGTCTGCTAAATTCTATTTTGGAAAAAGTGATTCATATAAGGGAATGCTTATGTTCACTCAGAGAAAGCAACGATGCGGTGGTGTACTGTTGGCATGCTAAACTTTAGTTTGGAAGAAGTTCGAGAGTTTTACATAGGAAAGCTTACATTCACCTAGAGAAAGCAACTCTCAGGATGTGGTTTATAGGCCTGGTGAACTCTAATTTGGATCAAGTGTGAGAGTCATACATACGAGTTCCAAAATACAGTTTAGTATGCCTACAAACCACCAGCCTAACATTGCTTTCTCTGAGTGGATATAGGCCTTCCCTTATATGAATCTCGGACTGCTTTCAAAATGCAATTTGCCGGACCTACAAAACACCGCCCAAGAGTTGCTTTCTCTCACTATAAGCTTTCCTATATATGACTTTGGGACATAGTTTAGCATGCCAACAAAAGGCCACCCCATAGTTTGCGTGAATGTAAGCGTTCCTATGCATCACGCTCGTACTTCTTCCAAAGTATAGTACACCTACCAACCACCTCCCCAACGTTGCTTTTTCTGAGTGAATGTAAGCATTCTTATACTACTCAGCTATAAGGAATGATGAAGATACAACATCTCTATGGTTCTCCTGGAGAGAGTTGGAACCCATTATATTAAGTGAAGTATCCCAAGAATGGATAAACAAGCATCACATGTACTCACCAGAAAATTGGTTTCCTTGATCATCACCTAAATACAAATCTGGAAACGACACCAATTGGACATCAGACTGAGGTGGGGGGTGGGGGAGGGGATGGGGGTATGCCTACACAATGAGTGCATTGCGCACCGTTTGGGGAGTGGTAACATTTGAAGGTGCTGACTCGGGAAAGGGGGGGTGGGGAAAAAATATGAAACTATTGTTTTTAACTTGCACTGTTCACTTAATAATTTATCATGAATATTTCCCATATTATTTCATATCATTGTACAAGAAATAATGTATACATTATGAGGACATACTGTATCTAACAAGATATACTGTTAGACTCTTTGATTCTGTAAAATTAAAAAAAAAAAAAAGAAAAAAAAATGTTTAAATAAATGTAAAAACACTGAAAAAAAAAAAAAAAAGAATGTAAGCATTCTTTTATTCTCGTACTTCCTCCAAACTCCAGTTTAGTGTGACTAAAAATCACCACCGCAACCTTGCTTTCTCTGAGTGAATGTTAGCGTTCCCATTTAAGATTCACACTTCATCCAAAATAGAATTTGGCAGAACTACAAACCGGCCCCCAAGGGTTGCTTTCTCTGTGAGACTGTAAGCTTTCCTATTACTCTTAACTTCTTCGCAACTAGAGATTTGCATGCCTACAAAACACCACCCCATAGTTGCCCTCTCTGCGTGAATGTAAGCACTCATATATATGACTCTGCTACTTCTTCCAAAATACAGTTTAGTATGCTTACAAACAACCAACCAAACGTTGCGTTCTCTCAGAGAATGTTAGCGTTCCCAAGTATGACTGTTCCAAATGATGCAAAGTAGAGTTTAGCAGGCTTACAAACTATCTCTCGAAAGTTGCTTCCTCTGGGGGACTGTAAGCTTTCCTATAAAAGACTGTCGAACGTCTTCGAAACTACATTTCAGCACGCCAACAAAACATAACCACATAGTTTCTTTCTCAGCATAAATATAAGCGATTTTATATATGACTCTTGTACTTCTATCAAAATACAATTTAGCAGACCTCAAAATCAACCGCCAAGAGTTGCTTTCTCTAAGTCACTGTCAGCTTTCGAACTTCTTCCAAATTATATTTTATCATGCCTACAAAACACCACCCCATAGTTGCTTTCTCTGCGTCCATATAATCGTTCATATATATGACTCTCGTACTTCTTCCAAACTGGAGTTAGTATACCTACAAACCGGCACCCCAATTTACCTTTCTCTGAGTGAATGAAGCGTATCCATGTATGCCTCTTTCACTTCATCCAAATTAGAGTTTAGCGGCCCACAAACCACCTCCTGTGAGTTGCTTTCTCTAGGTGACTGTAAACTTTCCTATATAAGACTCTCGAACTTCTTCCAAACTACAGTTTAGCATGCCAACAATACAGCGCCCCATCGTTGATTTCTCTGAGTGAACATAAGCGTTCCCATATATGACTCTCACTCTTCTTCCAAAATAGAATTTAGCAGACCTACACAACACCCGATGGTTCCAATTCTCTAGGTGACTTTAATTTTTCCCACATATGACTCTCGAACTTTCTCCAAACTAGATTATGATGATTACATAGACCACCCCACAGTTGCTTTCTCTGCGTGAATGTAACCGTTCATATATGACTCTCCTACTTCTTTTGAACTACAGCATTTATTCCTACAAACCATCACGACAACGTTCTTTCTGTGAGTGAATGCAAGCGTTCTCACACTTCATCCAAATTACAGTTTAGCAGACCTACCAACAAACTACAGAGATTTGTTTTTCTCTGTGTCACTGTAATCTTTCCTATGTAAGGCTCTCGAACTTCTTCCAAACCACAGTTTAGCATGCCAACAAAATACGATCACAGAGTTGCTTTCTCTGCGTGAATGTAAGCATTCGTATATATGACTCTCCTACTTCCTCCAAAATACAGTTTAGAATGCTTACAAACCACCACCCAAACGTTGCGTTCTCTGAGTGAATGTAAGCGTTCCCATGTTTGACTCTCACAATTGATGCAATCTAGAATTTAGCATGCTTAGAAACAATCTCCCGAGAGTTGCTTTCTCTGGGTGACTGTAAACTTTCCTATGTAAGACTCGCGAACTTCTTCCAAACTACAGTTTAGCATGCCAACAAAACACTGCCCCATAGTTGATTTCTCTTCGTGATCATAAGCGTTCCCATATATGACTCTCATTCTTCTTTCAAAATAGAATTTAGCAGATCTACAAAATGGCCCCCGATGGTTGCTTTCTCTAAGTGACTGTAATTTTCCCCAGATATGACTCTCGAAATTCCTCCAAACTACAGATTAGCATGCATACATACGCCACCCAACAGTTGCTTTCTCTGCGTGAATGTAACCGTTCATATATGACTCTTCTACTTCTTCCGAACTACAGTTATTATGCCTACAAACCACCACCCAAACGTTGTGTTCTCTGAGTGAATGTAAGCGTTCCCATGTTTGAGTCTCACAATCGCTGCTTGTTAGAGTTTAGCAGGCTTGCAAAGCTCTCCTGAGTGTTGCTTTCTCTAGGTGACTGTAAGCTATCCTACATAACACTCTCGAACTTCTTCCAAACTGCAGTTTAACATCCCCACAACACATCACCCCATAGTTTCTTTCTACGCATGAATGTAAGCGTTTGTATATAAGACTCTGACACGTCTTTCAAAATACAATTTAGCAGACTTAAAAAATCACCCGCCAAGAGTTGCTTTCTCTAAGTGACTGTCAGCTTTCGAACTTCTTCCATTCTATAGTTTAGCATGCCTGCACTACAGAACCCCGTATTTGCTTTCTGTGTGTTAATGTAAGCGTTCGTATTTATGTCTCTTGTACCTCTTCCAAAGTAGAGTTTAGTATGCTCACAAACGGCCACCCCAACGTTTCTTTCTCTGAGTGAATGTAAGCGTTCCTGTATATGATTTTAACACTTCATTGAAAATAGAGTTTAGCAGGCCTACGAACCACCCCCTGAGAGTTTCTTTCTCTAAATGACTGTAAGCTCTCCAGATATGACTCTCGAACATCCTCCAAACTATAGTTTAGTAGGCATACACACATCACTCCATAGCTGGTTTGTCTGCGTGAATGTAACCGTTCATATATATGACTTTCCTACTTCTTCCGAACTACAATTAAGGCCACAAACTGCAACCCAAACCTTGCGTTCTGAGTGGATGTAAACCTTCCCATACTTGACTTTAAGAGTTGGTGCAAATTATCAGGCTTAGAAATCATCTCCCAAGAGTTGCTCTCTCTAGGTGACTGTAAGCTTTGCTATATAAGATTCTAAACTTCCTCCAAACTATAGTTTAGTAGGCATACAAACCTCACTCCATAGTTGCTTTCTCTGCATGAATGTAAGCGTTCCTATATATGATTCTCGTACTTTCTCCAAACTAGAGTTTAGTATGCCTACAAAACACAACCCCATCCTCGATTTCTCTGAGTCAATGTACGTGGTCCCCAATATGACTCTCCCACTTCTTCCAAAGTAGAGTTTTGCAGGCCTACCCTTCATCCCCCGAAAGTTGGTTTCTATAAATGAGTGTACGCTTTCCTATATAACTTCTTCCAAACTAGAGATTAGCATGGGTACAAAAAAGCCACCCCATAATTGCTTTCTCTGCATGAATGTAAGCGTTCCCATATATCATTTTCCTACTTCTTCCAAACTAGAGTTTAGTATGCCTACAAACCACCACACCATCGTTGCTTTCTCTGAGTGAATGTAACCCTTTCCATATATGACTCTCAATCTAAACCAAAATAGAGTTTAGCACGCCTACATTCCACACCCAGAGATTTGCTTTCTCTAAGTGACTCTAAGCTTTCTTATATGTGATTCTCAAACTTCGTCCAAACTAGAGTTTAGCACGCCTAGAAAACACCACCCCACAGTTCCTTTCTCTGCATGAATGTAAGCGTTTGAATATATGACTCTGGTACTTCTTTCAAAATACAATTTAGCAGACCTAAAAATCCACCGCCAAGAGTTGCTTTCTCTAAGTGACTGTCTGCTTTCGAACTTCTTCCAAACTATATTTTAGCAGGCCTACAAAACACCACCCCATAGTTGCTTTCTCTGCATCCATATAAGCGTTCATATATATGACTCTAGTACTTCTTCCAAACTGGAGTTAGTATACCTACAAACCGGCACCCCAATTTACCTTTCTCTGAGTGAATGAAGCGTATCCATGTATGCCTCTTTCACTTCATCCAAATTAGAGTTTAGCGGCTTACAAACCACCTCCTGTGAGTTGCTTTCTCTAGGTGACTGTAAACTTTCCTATATAAGACTTTCGAACTTCTTCCAAACTACAGTTTAGCATGCCAACAATACAGCGTCCCATCGTTGATTTCTCTGAGTCAACATAATCGTTCCCATATATGACTCTCACTCTTCTTCCAAAATAGAATTTAGCAGACCTACACACCAGCCCCCGATTGTTCCTTTCTCTAAATGACTCTAATTTTCCCCAGATATGACTCTCGAACTTCCTCCAAACTACAGATTATGATGATTACATACGCCACTCCACAGTTGCTTTCTCTGCGTGAATGTAACCGTTCATATATGACTCTCCTACTTCTTCGAACTACAGTTGTTATTCCTACAAACCACCACGACAAAGTTCTTTCTCTGAGTGAATGCAAGCGTTCTCACACATCATCCAAATTACAGTTTAGTAGACCTACCAACAAACTACAGAGAGTTGTTTTCTCTGTGTCACTGTAATCTTTCCTATATAAGGCTCTCGAACTTCTTCCAAACCACAGTTTAGCATGCCAACAAAATACGATCACAGAGTTGCTTTCTCTGCATGAATGTAAGCATTCGTATATATGACTCTCCTACTTCCTCCAAAATACAGTTTAGAATGCTTACAAACCACCACCCAAACGTTGCGTTCTCTGAGTGAATGTAAGCGTTCCCATGTTTGACTCTCACAATTGATGCAAATTAGAGTTTAGCACGCTTAGAAACAATCTGCCGAGAGTTACTTTCTCTAGGTGACTGTAAGCTTTCTTATATAAGACTCGCGAACTTCTTCCAAACTACACTTTAGCATCCCAACGAAACACTGCCCTATCGTTGATTTCTCTGAGTGAACATAAGCGTTCCCACATATGAATTTCACTCTTCTTCCAAAATAGAATTTAGCAGATCTACAAAACGGCCCCCGATTGTTGCTTTCTCTAAAGTGACTGCAATTTTCCCCAGATATGACTCTCGAACTTCCTCCAAAGTATAGATTAACATGCGTACATACACCACCCAACAGTTTCTTTCTCTGCGTGAATGTAACCGTTCATACATATGACTCTCCTACTTCTTAGGGTAAAGGTTAAGCGTTAGGGTTAGGGATTAGTGATTAGGGTTTTTGGTTAGTGTTAGGGTTAGCGGTTAGGAGTTAGTGTTTTATGAAGGGGTATGTTTAGAATTAGGATTGGGGTTAGAGTTAGGGTGAGGTATAGGGGTTAGGTTTAGGGTAAAAGGATAGGATTAGGGTTACGGGTTGGGCTTAGGTTTAGGGTTAAAGTTTACTGCTAGGGTAAGGGATAGGGTTCAGGGTTAGCTTTAGGGGTTCTGGATAGGGTTAGGTGTTAGGTTAGTGTCAGGGTTAGGTCTAGTCGTGAGGGTAAGGTTTAGGGTTAGCTTTAAGAGCTAGGGTTACGTTTAATGGTTAGGATTAGGATTAGGGTTAAGGGTTAGGGTAAGGCTTAGGGGTTAGGGTGAAGGGTTCGGGTCAAGGGTTAGGGTTTTTGTTAGGCATAGCGTTGGGGTTAGAAGTAAGGGTTACTGTCAGTGTTAGGGTTGTAGGTAGGGTTACGGTTAGGGTTAGTGGTTTAGAATTAGGGTTAGGGATTAGGTGTCACAGTGATGACTAGGAGATAGGGTTAGAATTATGGGATAGGGGTTGTTCTCAGGAAATGGGTTATGCATTAACGTTAGGATAAGAGGTTAAAGTTAGGCGCACGGTGAGGTTTACGTGTTAAGGGGAGAAATAGGAACAGGGTTGGGTTGTTATGTTCAGGGTTAGGGTTATCTGTTAAAGGTATTGTTTATGCTTAGCGCACGGGCCCTGTCTGCATTAGGCAGGCGGGGGGAGTTTAGGGGGCTGGGATTGTACCCGGGAACCCACTCTATCATACTCTGGGTATGGGCCCGTGGGATTCATGCAAGACACAGTGGTAGAGCCTCCTTTCACGCATGGCATGGGAGGATTGCAGGCTTTCTAAACTCTAAGAAAGCAAGAAGTCTGAGAATTAGATTTAGGGTTAGGATTCTGGTTAGGGTTTAGGATGAAGTTTAGTGTTAGGGTGAGGGCTTAGGGTTAGGGATTAGGGTTAGGGTTAAAGGTTACTCTTAGGTTTAACGGTTACACTTTGGTTTAGGGTTGAGGTTTACGGTTAGGGTTAAGATGAGGGGTTAGGGTTTGGTACAGGGTTAGGGTTAAGTGTTAGGTTTAGGGTTGAAGATTAGGATTAGGGTTAGGATTAAAGGTTAGCGTGAGAGTTAACGCTTATGGTTAAGGTAAAGAGTTAGGGTTTAGAGTTAGAGTTAGGGTTAGTTTTAGGGTTAGAGTTATGTGCTATGGTTTGTGTTAGAGGTTAGGGTTAGGTTTACTGGTCATGGTTAGGGTTAAGTTTAGGGGGTAGCATTAGGGTTAGGGTTAGGGTTAAGGGATAGGATTAGGGATAAGTGTTGGGCTTAGGGTTAGGGTTTAGTGTTAGGGTTAGCAGTAAGGATTAGGGTTAGGGTCAAGGTTAAATGCTTGGGTGCGGGTAATGGTTAGGGTCAGGGTTAAGGTTCACGGATAGGGTTAGTGTTAAGGGTTACGGGTAGGTTTAGGGTTCAGGGTTAGAGTTAGCATTAGGGCTTAAGGTTAGGATTAGGCGGTAGGTTAGACTTAGGGTTAGATCTAGGCCTTAGGGTAAGGGCTAGCGTTAGGGTTAAGAGATAGGGTTAGGTTTAATGCTTAGGATTAGGGTTAGGGTTTGGGGTTAAAGTAAGTGTTAGGGGTTAGGTTTAAGGATCCAAGGTTAGGGTTATTTTTAGCTGTAGTGTTAGGATTAGGGATAAGGGAACCCATTAGCATTAAGGGTCTTCCTTACTGTAGGGTTAAGGGTTAGGCTTAGAGTTAAAGGTTAAGGTTAGGGTCAGTTTTAAGATTTAGGGTGAGGGTTAACGGTTAGGGTAAAGGTTAAGCGTTAGGGTTAGGGATTAGTGATTAGGGTTTTTGGTTAGTGTTAGAGTTAGCGGTTAGGAGTTAGTGTTTTATGAAGGGGTATGGTTAGAATTAGGATTGGGGTTAGAGTTAGGGTGAGGTATAGGGGTTAGGTTTAGGGGTTACTTTTAGGGTAAAAGGATAGGATTAGGGTTACGGGTTGGGCTTAGGTTTAGGGTTAAAGTTTACTGCTAGGGTTAGGGATACGGTTCAGGGTTAGCTTTAGGGGTTCTGGTTAGGGTTAGGTGTTAGGTTAGTGTCAGGGTTAGGTCTAGTTGTGAGGGTAAGGTTTAGGGTTAGCTTTAAGAGCTAGGGTTAGGTTTATTGGTTAGGATTAGGATTAGGGTTAAGGGTTAGGGTAAGGCTTAGAGGTTAGGGTGAAGGGTTAGGGTCAAGGGTTAGGGTTTTTGTTAGGCATAGCGTTGGGGTTAGAAGTAAGGGTTACTGTCAGTGTCAGGTTTGTAGGTAGGGTTACGGTTAGGGTTAGCGGTTTAGAATTAGGGTTAGGGATTAGGTGTCACAGTGATGACTAGGAGATAGGGTTAGAATTATGGGATAGGGGTTGTTCTCAGGAAATGGGTTATGCATTAAGGTTAGGATAAGAGGTTAAAGTTAGGCGCACGGTGAGGTTTACGTGTTAAGGGGAGAAAGAGGAACAGGGTTGGGTGTTATGTTCAGGGTTAGGGTTATCTGTTAAAGGTATTGTTTATGCTTAGTGCACGGGCCCTGTCTGCATTGGGCGGGCGGGGGGAGTTTAGGGGGCTGGGATTGTACCCGGGAACCCACTCTATCATACTCTGGGTATGAGCCCGTGGGTTTCATGCAGGACCCAGTGGTAGAGCCTCCTTTCACGCATGGCATGGGAGGATTGCAGGCTTTCTAAACTCTAAGAAAGCAAGAAGTCTGAGAATTAGATTTAGGGTTAGGATTCTGGTTAGGGTTAAGGATGAAGTTTAGTGTTAGGGTGAGGGCTTAGGGTTAGGGCTTAGGGTTAGGGTTAAATGTTACTCTTAGGTTTAACGGTTACACTTTGGTTTAGGGTTGAGGTTTACGGTTAGGGTTAAGATGAGGGGTTAGGGTTTGGTACAGGGTTAGGGTTAAGTGTTAGGTTTAGGGTTGAATATTAGGATTAGGGTTAGGATTAAAGGTTAGCTTGAGAGTTAACTCTTAGTGTTAAGGTTAAGAGTTAGGGTTTAGGGTTTAGGGTTAGGGTTAGGGTTAGTTTTAGAGTTAGAGTTATGTGCTATGGTTTGTGTTAGAGGTTAGGGTTAGGTTTACTGGTCACGGCTAGGGTTAGGTTTAGGGGGTAGCATTAGAGTTAGGCTTATGGTTAGGGTTAAGGGATAGGATTAGGTATAAGTGTTGGGCTTAGGGTTAGGGTTTAGTGTTAGGGTTATCATTAAGGATTAGGGGTAGGGTCAGGGTTAAATGCTTTGGTGCGGGTAATGCTTAGGGTCAGGGTTAAGGTTGACGGATAGGGTTAGTGTTAAGGGTTACGGGTAGGTTTAGGGTTCAGGGTTAGAGTTAGCATTAGGGCTTAAGGTTTGGATTAGGCGGTAGGTTAGATTTAGGGTTAGATCTAGGCGTTAGGGTAAGGGCTAGCGTTAGGGTTAAGAGATAGGGTTAGGTTTAATGCTTAGGATTAGAGTTAGGGTTTGGGGTTAAAGTAAGTGTTAGGGGTTAGGTTTCAGGATCAAAGGTTAGGGTTATTTTTAGCTGTAGTGTTAGGGTTAGGGATAAGGGATCCCATTAGCATTAAGGGTCTTCCTTACTGTAGGGTTAAGGGTTAGGCTTAGAGTTAAAGGTTAAGGTTAGGGTCAGTGTTAAGATTACGGGTAGGGTTAACGGTTAAGGTAAAGGTTAAGCGTTAGGGTTAGGGATTAGTGATTAGGGTTTTTGGTTAGTGTTAGGGTTAGCGGTTAGGAGTTAGTGTTTTATGAAGGGGTATGGTTAGAATTAGGATTGGGGTTAGAGTTAGGGTGAGGTATAGGGGTTAGGTTTAGGGTAATAGGATAGGATTAGGGTTACGGGTTGGGCTTAGGTTTAGGGTTAAAGTTTACTGCTAGGGTTAGGGATAGGGTTCAGGGTTAGCTTTAGGGGTCTGGTTAGGGTCAGGTGTTATGTTAGTGTCAGGGTTAGGTCTAGTCGTGAGGGTAAGGTTTAGGGTTAGCTTTAAGAGCTAGGGTTAGGTTTAATGGTTAGGATTAGGATTAGGGTTAAGGGTTAGGGTAAGGCTTAGGGGTTAGGGTGAAGGGTTAGGGTCAAGGGTTAGGGTTTTTGTTAGGCATAGCGTTGGGGTTAGAAGTAAGGGTTACTGTCAGTTTTAGGGTTGTAGGTAGGGTTACGGTTAGGGTTAGCGGTTTAGAATTAGGGTTAGGGATTAGGTGTCACAGTGATGACTAGGAGATAGGGTTAGAATTATGGGATAGGGGTTGTTCTCAGGAAATGGGTTATGCATTAAGGTTAGGATAAGAGGTTAAAGTTAGGCGCACGGTGAGGTTTACGTGTTAAGGGGAGAAATAGGAACAGGGTTGGGTGTTATGTTCAGGGTTAGGGTTATCTGTTAAAGGTAATGTTTATGCTTAGCGCACGGGCCCTGTCTGCATTGGGCGGGCGGGGGGAGTTTAGGGGGCTGGGATTGTACCCGGGAACCCACTCTATCATACTCTGGGTATGAGCCCGTGGGTTTCATGCAGGACGCAGTGGTAGAGCCTCCTTTCACGCATGGCATGGGAGGATTGCAGGCTTTCTAAACTCTAAGAAAGCAAGAAGTATGAGAATTAGATTTAGGGTTAGGATTATGGTTAGGGTTAAGGATGAAGTTTAGTGTTAGGGTGAGGGCTTAGGGTTAGGGATTAGGGTTAGGGTTAAAGGTTACCCTTAGGTTTAACGGTTACACTTTGGTTTAGGGTTGAGGTT
>NC_090991.1:57850845-57863345 GCF_041146395.1 Eulemur rufifrons
TCTAGTCGTGAGGGTAAGGTTTAGGGTTAGCTTTAAGAGCTAGGGTTAGGTTTAATGGTTAGGATTAGGATTAGGGTTAAGGGTTAGGGTAAGGCTTAGGGGTTAGGGTCAAGGGTTAGGGTCAAGGGTTAGGGTTTTTGTTAGGCATAGCGTTGGGGTTAGAAGTAAGGGTCACTGTCAGTGTTAGGGTTGTAGGTAGGGTTACGGTTAGGGTTAGCGGTTTAGAATTAGGGTTAGGGATTAGGTGTCACAGTGATGACTAGGAGATAGGGTTAGAATTATGGGATAGGGGTTGTTCTCAGGAAATGGGTTATGCATTAACGTTAGGATAAGAGGTTAAAGTTAGGCGCACGGTGAGGTTTACGTGTTAAGGGGAGAAATAGGAACAGGGTTGGGTGTTATGTTCAGGGTTAGGGTTATCTGTTAAAGGTATTGTTTATGCTTAGCGCACGGGCCCTGTCTGCATTAGGCGGGCGGGGGGAGTTTAGGGGGCTGGGATTGTACCCGGGAACCCACTCTATCATACTCTGGGTATGGGCCCGTGGGTTTCATGCAGGACACAGTGGTAGAGCCTCCTTTCACGCATGGCATGGGAGGATTGCAGGCTTTCTAAACTCTAAGAAAGCAAGAAGTCTGAGAATGAGATTTAGGGTTGGATTATGGTTAGGGTTAAGGGTGAAGTTTAGTGTTAGGGTGAGGGCTTAGGGTTAGAGCTTAGGGTTAGGGTTAAAGGTTACTCTTAGGTTTAACGGTTCCACTGTGGTTTAGGGTTGAGGTTTACGGTTAGGGTTAAGATGAGGGGTTAGGCTTTGGTACAGCGTTAGAGTTAAGTATTAGGTTTAGTGTTGAAGATTAGGATTAGGGTTAGGATTAAAGGTTAGCGTGAGAGTTAACGCTTATGGTTAAGGTTAAGAGTTAGGGTTTAGGGTTAGGTTTAGGGTTAGTGTTAGTTTTAGGGTTAGAGTTATGTGCTATGGTTTGTGTTAACGGTTAGGGTTAGGTTTACTGGTGACGGTTAGGGTTACGTTTAGGGGTTAGCATTAGGGTTAGGGTTAGGGTTAAGGGATAGGATTAGGGTTAAGTGTTGGGCTTAGGGTTAGGGTTTAGTGTTAGGGTTAGCATTAAGGATTAGGGTTAGGGTCAGGGTTAAATGCATGGGTGCGGGTAATGGTTAGGGTCAGGGTTAAGGTTCACGGATAGGGTTAGTGTTAAGGGTTACGGGTAGGTTTAGGGTTCAGGGTTAGAGTTAGCATTAGGGCTTAAGGTTAGATTAGCTGGTAGGTTAGATTTAGGGTTAGATCTAGGCGTTTGGGTAAGGGCTAGCGTTAGGGTTAATAGATAGGGTTAGGTTTAATGCTTAGGATTAGGTTTAGGGTTTGGGGTTAAAGTAAGTGTTAGGGGTTAGGTTTAAGGATCGAAGGTTAGGGTTATTTTTAGCTGTAGTGTTAGGGTTAGGGATAAGGGATCCCATTAGCATTAAGGGTCTTCCTTACTGTAGGATTAAGGGATAGGCTTAGAGTTAAAGGTTAAGGTTATGGTCAGTGTTAAGATTTAGAGTGAGGGTTAACAGTTAGGGTAAAGGTTAAGCGTTAGGGTTAGGGATTAGTGATTAGGCTCTTTGGTTAGTGTTAGGGTTAGCGTTTAGGAGTTATTGTTTTATGAAGGGGTATGGTTAGAATTAGGATTGGGGTTAGAGTTAGGGTGTGGTTTAGGTGTTAGGTTTAGGGGTTAGTTTTAGGGTAAAAGGATAGGATTAGGGTTACGGGTTGGGCTTAGGTTTAGGGTTAAAGTTTACTGCTAGGGTTAGGGATAGGGTTCAGGGTTAGCTTTAGGGGTTCTGGATAGGGTTAGGTGTTAGGTCAGTGTCAGGGTTAGGTCTAGTCGTGAGGGTAAGGTTTAGGGTTAGCTTTAAGAGCTAGGGTTAGGTTTAATGGTTAGGATTAGGATTAGGGTTAAGGGTTAGGGTAAGGCTTAGGGGTTAGGGTGAAGGGTTAGGGTCAAGGGTTAGGGTTTTTGTTAGGCATAGCGTTGGGGTTAGAAGTAAGGGTTACTGTCAGTGTCAGGGTTGTAGGTAGGGTTACGGTTGGGGTTAGCGGTTTAGAATTAGGGTTAGGGATTAGGTGTCACAGTGATGACTAGGAGATAGGGTTAGAATCATGGGATGGGGTTGTTCTCAGGAAATGGGTTATGCATTAACGTTAGGATAAGAGGTTAAAGTTAGGCGCACGGTGAGGTTTACATGTTAAGGGGAGAAAGAGGAACAGGGTTGGGTGTTATGTTCAGGGTTAGGGTTATCTGTTAAAGGTATTGTTTATGCTTAGCGCACGGGCCCTGTCTGCATTGGCGGGCGGGGGGAGATTAGGGTGCTGGGATTTTACCCGGGAACCCAATCTATCATACTCTGGGTATGGGCCCGTGGGATTCATGCAGGACACAGTGGTAGAGCCTTCTTTCACGCATGGCATGGGAGGATTGCAGGCTTTCTAAACTCTAAGAAAGCAAGAAGTCTGAGAATGAGATTTAGGGTTGGATTATGGTTAGGGTTAAGGATGAAGTTTAGTGTTAGGGTGAGGGCTTAGGGTTAGGGATTAGGGTTAGGGTTAAAGGTTACTCTTAGGTTTAACGGTTACACTTTGGTTTAGGGTTGAGGTTTACGGGTAGGGTTAAGATGAGGGGTTAGGGTTTGGTACAGGGTTAGGGTTAAGTGTTAGGTTTAGGGTTGAAGATTAGGATTAGGGTTAGGATTAAAGGTTAGCGTGAGAGTTAACGCTTAGGGTTAAGGTTAAGAGTTAGGGTTTATGGTTAGGGTTAGGGTTAGGGTTCGTTTTAGGGTTAGAGTTATGTGCTGTGATTTGTGTTAGAGGTTAGGGTTAGGTTTACTGGGCACGGATAGGGTTACGTTTAGGGGTTAGCATTAGTGTTAGGGTTAGGGTTAAGGGATAGGATTAGGGTTAAGATTTGGGCTTAGGGTTAGGGTTTAGTCTTAGGGTTAGCATTAAGGATTAGGGTTAGGGTCAGGGTTAAATGCTTGGGTGCGGGTAATGGTTAGGGTCAGGGTTAAGGTTCACGGATAGGGTTAGTGTTAAGGGTTATGGGTAGGTTTAGGGTTCAGGGTTAGAGTTAGCATTAGGGCTTAAGGTTAGGATTAGGCGGTAGGTTAGATTTAGGGTTAGATCTAGGCGTTAGGGTAAGGGCTAGCGTTAGGGTTAAGAGATAGGGTTAGCTTTAATGCTTATTATTAGGGTTAGGGTTTCCGGTTAAAGTAAGTGTTAGGGGTTAGGTTTCAGGATCAAAGGTTAGGGTTATTTTTAGCTGTAGTGTTAGGGTTAGGGATAAGGGATCCCATTAGCATTAAGGGTCTTCCTTCCTGTAGGATTAAGGGATAGGCTTAGAGTTAAAGGTTAAGGTTAGGGTCAGGGTTAAGATTTAGGGTGAGGGTTAACAGTTAGGGTAAAGGTTAAGCGTTAGGGTTAGGGATTAGTGATTAGCGTTTTTGGTTAGTGTTAGGGTTAGCGGTTAGGAGTTAGTGTTTTATGAAGGGGTATGGTTAGAATTAGGATTGGGGTTAGAGTTAGCGTGAGGTGTAGGGGTTAGGTTTAGGGGTTAGTTTTAGGGTAAAAGGATAGGATTAGGGTTACGGGTTGGGCTTAGGTTTAGGGTTAAAGTTTACTGCTAGGGTTAGGGATAGGGTTCAGGGTTAGCTTTAGGGGTTCTGGTTAGGGTTAGGTGTTAGGTTAGTGTCAGGGTTAGGTCTAGTCGTGAGGGTAAGGTTTAGGGTTAGCTTTAAGAGCTAGGGTTAGGTTTAATGGTTAGGATTAGGATTAGGGTTAAGGGTTAGGTTAAGGCTTAGGGGTTAGGGTGAAGGGTTAGGGTCAAGGGTTAGGGTTTTTGTTAGGCATAGCATTGGGGTTAGAAGTAAGGGTTACTGTCATTGTTAGGGTTGTAGGTAGGGTTACGGTTAGGGTTAGCGGTTTAGAATTAGGGTTAGGGATTAGGTGTCACAGTGATGACTAGGAGATAGGGTTAGAATTATGGGATAGAGGTTGTTCTCAACAAATGGGTTATGCATTAACGTTAGGATAAGAGGTTAAAGTTAGGCGCACGGTGAGGTTTACGTGTTAAGGGGAGAAATAGGAACAGGGTTGGGAGTTATGTTCAGGGTTAGGGTTATCTGTTAAAGGTATTCTTTATGCTTAGCGCACGGGCCCTGTCTGCATTAGGCGGGCGGGGGGAGTTTATGGGGCTGGGATTGTACCAGGGAACCCACTCTATCATACTCTGGGTATGGGCCCGTGGGTTTCATGCAGGACAGAGTGGTAGAGCCTCCTTTCACGCATGGCATGGGAGGATTGCAGGCTTTCTAAACTCTAAGAAAGCAAGAAGTCTGAGAATGAGATTTAGGGTTGGAGTATGGTTAGGGTTAAGGATGAAGTTTAGTGTTAGGGTGAGGGCTTATGGTTAGGGATTAGGGTTAGGGTTAAAGATTACTCTTAGGTTTAATGGTTACACTTTGGTTTAGGGTTGAGGTTTACGGTTAGGGTTAAGATGAGGGGTTAGGGTTTGGTACAGGGTTAGGGTTAAGTGTTAGGTTTAGGGTTGAAGATTAGGATTAGGGTTAGGATTAAAGGTTAGCGTGAGAGTTAACGCTTAGGGTTAAGGTTAAGAGTTAGGGTTTAGGGTTAGGGTTAGGGTTATGGTTCGTTTTAGGGTTAGAGTTATGTGCTACGCTTTGTGTTAGAGGTTAGGGTTAGGTTTACTGGTCACGGTTAGGGTTACGTTTAGGGGTTTGCGTTAGGGTTAGGGTTAAGGGATAGGATTAGGGTTAAGTGTTGGGCTTAGGGTTAGGGTTTAGTGTTAGTGTTATCATTAAGGATTAGGGGTAGGGTCAGGGTTAAATGCTTGGGGGCGGGTAATGGTTAGGGTCAGGGTTAAGGTTCACGGATAGGGTTAGTGTTAAGGGTTACGGGTAGGTTTAGGGTTCAGGGTTAGAGTTAGCATTAGGGCTTAAGGTTAGGATTAGGCGGTAGGTTAGATTTAGGGTTAGATCTAGGCGTTAGGGTAAGGGCTAGCGTTAGGGTTCAGAGATACGGTTAGGTTTAATGCTTAGGATTAGGGTTAGGGTTTGGGGTTAAAGTAAGTGTTAGGGGTTAGGATTACGGATCCAAGGTTAGGGTTATTTTTAGCTGTAGTGTTAGGGTTAGGTATAAGGGATCCCATTAGCATTAAGGGTATTCCTTACTGTAGGGTTAAGGGTTAGGCTTAGAGTTAAAGGTGAAGGTTAGGGTCAGTGTTAAGATTTAGGGTGAGGGTTAACGGTTAGGGTAAAGGTTAAGTGTTAGGGTTAGGGATTAGTGATTAGGGTTTTTGGTTAGTGTTAGGGTTAGCGGTTAGTGTTTTATGAAGGGGTATGGTTAGAATTAGGATTGGTGTTAGAGTTAGGGTGAGGTGTAGGGGTTAGGTTTAGGGGTTAGTTTTAGGGTAAAAGGATAGGATTAGGGTTACGGGTTGGGCTTAGGTTTAGGGTTAAAGTTTACTGCTAGGGTTAGGGATAGGGTTCAGGGTTAGCTTTAGGGGTTCTGGTGAGGGTTAACTGTTAGGTTAGTGACAGGGTTAGGTCTAGTCGTGAGGGTAAGGTTTAGGGTTAGCTTTAAGAGCTAGGGTTAGGTTTAATGGTTAGGATTACGATTAGGGTTAAGGGTTAGGATAAGGCTTAGGGGTTAGGGTGAAGGGTTAGGGTCAAGGGTTAGGGTTTTTGTTAGGCATAGCGTTGGGGTTAGAAGTAAGGGTTACTGTCAGTGTTAGGGTTGTAGGTAGGGTTACGGTTAGGGTTAGCGGTTTAGAATTAGGGTTAGGGATTAGGTGTCACAGTGATGACTAGGAGATAGGGTTAGAATTATGGGATAGGGGTTGTTCTCAGGAAATGGGTTATGCATTAACGTTAGGATAAGAGGTTAAAGTTAGGCGCACTGTGAGGTTTACGTGTTAAGGGGAGAAATAGGAACAGGGTTGGGTGTTATGTTCAGGGTTAGGGTTATCTGTTAAAGGTATTCTTTATGCTTAGCGCACGGGCCCTGTCTGCATTAGGCGGGCGGGGGGGCGTTTTGGGGGCTGGGATAGTACCCGGGAACCCACTCTATCATACTCTGGGTATGGGCCCGTGGGTTTCATACAGGACACAGTGGTAGAGCCTCCTTTCATGCATGGCATGGGAGGATTGCAGGCTCTCTAAACTCTAAGAAAGCAAGAAGTCTGAGAATTAGATTTAGGGTTAGGATTATGGTTAGGGTTAAGGATGAAGTTTAGTGTTAGGGTGAGGGCTTAGGGTTAGGGATTAGGGTTAGGGTTAAAGGTTACTCTTAGGTTTAATGGTTACACTTTGGTTTAGGGTTGAGGTTTACGGTTAGGGTTAAGATGAGGGGTTAGGGTTTGGTACAGGGTTAGGGTTAAGTGTAAGGTTTAGGGTTGAAGATTAGGATTAGGGTTAGGATTATAGGATAGCGTGAGAGTTAACGCTTAGGGTTAAGGTTAAGAGTTAGGGTTTAGGGTTAGGTTTAGGGTTAGGGTTAGTTTTAGGGTTAGAGTTATGTGCTATGGTTTGTGTTGGAGGTTAGGTTTAGGTTTACTGGTGACGGTTAGGGTTACGTTTAGGGGTTAGCATTAGGGTTAGGGTTATGGTTAGGGTTAAGGGATAGGATTACGGTTAAGTGTTGGCCTTAGGGTTAGGGTTTAGTGTTAGGGTTATCATTAAGGACTAGTGGTAGGGTCAGGGTTAAATGCCTGGGTTCGGGTAATGGTTAGGGTCAGGGTTAAGGTTCACGGATAGGGTTAGTGTTAAGGGTTACGGGTAGGTTTAGGGTTCAGGGTTAGAGTTACCATTAGGGCTTAAGATTAGGATTAGGCGGTAGGTTCGATTTAGGGTTACATCTAGGCGTTCGGGTAAGGGCTAGCGTTAGGGTTAAGAGATAGGGTTAGGTTTAAGGCTTAGGATTAGGGTTAGGGTTTGGGGTTAAAGTAAGTGTTAGGGGTTAGGTTTAAGGATGAAAGGTTAGGGTTATTTTTAGCTGTAGTGTTAGGGTTACGGAAAAGGGATCCCATTAGCATTAAGGGTCTTCCTTACTGTAGGGTTAAGGGTTAGGCTTAGAGTTAAAGGTTAAGGTTCGGGTCAGTGTTAAGATTTAGGGTGAGGGTTAACGGTTAGGGTAAAGGTTAAGCGTTAGGGTTAGGGATTAGTGATTAGGGTTTTTGGTTAGTGTTAGGGTTAGCGGTTAGGAGTTAGTGTTTTATGAAGGGGTATGGTTAGAATTAGGATTGGGGTTAGAGTTAGGGTGAGGTATAGGGGTTAGGATTAGGGGTTAGTTTTAGGGTAAAAGGATAGGATTAGGGTTACGGGTTGGGCTTAGGTTTAGGGTTAAAGTTTACTGCTAGGGTTAGGGATAGGGTTCAGGCTTAGCTTTAGGGGTTCTGCTTAGGGTTAGGTGTTAGGTTAGTGTCAGGGTTAGGTCTAGTCGTGAGGGCAAGGTTCAGGGTTATCTTTAAGAGCTAGGGTTAGGTTTAATGGTTAGGATTAGGATTAGGGTTAAGGGTTAGGGTAAGGCTTAGGGGTTAGGGTCAAGGGTTAGGGTTTTTGTTAGGCATAGCGTTGGGCTTAGAAGTAAGGGTTACTGTCAGTGCTAGGGTTGTAGGTAGGGTTACGGTTAGGGTTAGCGGTTTAGAATTAGGGTTAGGGATTAGGTGTCACAGTGATGACTAGGAGATAGGGTTAGAATTATGGGATGGGGTTGTTCTCAGGAAATGGGTTATGCATTAACGTTAGGATAAGAGGTTAAAGTTAGGCGCACGGTGAGGTTTACGTGTTAAGGGGAGAAATAGGAACAGGGTTGGGTGTTATGTTCAGGGTTAGGGTTATCTGTTAAAGGTATTGTTTATGCTAAGCGCACGGGCCCTGTCTGCATTAGGCGGGCGGGGGGTGTTTAGGGGGCTGGGATTGTACCCGGGAACCCACTCTATCATACTCTGGGTATGGGCCCGTGGGTTTCATGCAGGACACAGTGGTAGAGCCTCCTTTCACCCATGGCATGGGAGGATGGCAGGCTTTCTAAACTCTAAGAAAGCAAGAAGTGTGAGAATGAGATTTAAGGTTGGATTATGGTTAGGGTTAAGGATGAAGTTTAGTGTTAGGGTGAGGGCTTAGGCTTAGGTATTAGGGTTAGGGTTAAAGGTTACTCTTAGGTTTAACGGTTACACTTTGGTTTAGGTTTGAGGTTTACGATTAGGGTTAAGATGAGGGGTTAGGTTATGGTACAGGGTTAGGGTTAAGTGTTAGGTTTAGAGTTGAAGATTAGGATTAGGGTTAGGATTAAAGGTTAGCGTGAGAGTTAACGCTTAGGGTTAAGGTTAAGAGTTAGGGTTTAGGGTTAGGGTTAGGGATAGGGTTAGTTTCAGTTAGTTTAGTGCTATGGTTTGTGTTAGAGGTTAGGGTTAGGTTTACTGGTCACGGTTAGGGTTACGTTTAGGGGTTAGCATTAGGGTTAGGGTTAAGGGATAGGATTAGGTATAAGTGTTGGGCTTAGGGTTAGGGTTTAGTGTTAGGGTTATCATTAAGGAATAGGGGTAGGGTCAGGGTTAAATTTTTTGGTGCGGGTAATGGTTAGGGTCAGGGTTAAGGTTGACGGATAGGGTTAGTGTTAAGGGTTACGGGTAGGTTTAGGGTTCAGGGTTAGAGTTAGCATTAGGGCTTAAGGTTAGGATTAGGTGGTAGGTTAGATTTAGGGTTAGATCTAGGCGTTAGGGTAAGGGCTAGCGTTAGGGTTAAGAGATAGGGTTAGGTTTAATGCTTAGGATTAGGGTTAGGGTTTGGGGTTAAATAAGTGTTAGGGGTTAGGTTTAAGGATCAAAGCTTAGGGTTATTTTTAGCTGTAGTGTTAGGGTTAGGGATAAGGGATCCCATTAGCATTAAGGGTCTTCCTTACTGTAGGGTTAAGGGTTAAGCTTAGAGTTAAAGGTTAAGGTTAGGGTCAGTGTTAAGATTTGGGGTAGGGTTAACGGTTAGGGTAAAGGTTAAGCGTTAGGGTTAGGGATTAGTGATTAGGGTTTTTGGTTAGTGTTAGGGTTACCGGTTAAGAGTTAGTGTTTTATGAAGGGGTATGGTTAGAATTAGGATTGGGGTTAGAGTTAGGGTGAGGTATAGGGGTTAGGTTTAGGGTAAAAGGATAGGATTAGGGTTACGGGTTGGGCTTAGGTTTAGGGTTAAAGTTTACTGCTAGGGTTAGGGATAGGGTTCAGGGTTAGCTTTAGGGGTCTGGTTAGGGTCAGGTGTTAGGTTAGTGTCAGGGTTAGGTCTAGTCGTGAGGGTAAGGTTTAGGGTTAGCTTTAAGAGCTAGGGTTAGGTTTAATGGTTAGGATTAGGATTAGGGTTAAGGTTTAGGGTAAGGCTTAGGGGTTAGGGTGAAGGGTTAGGGTGCAGGGTTAGGGTTTTTGTTAGGCATAGCGTTGGGGTTAGAAGTAAGGGTTACTGTCAGTGTTAGGGTTGTAGGTAGGGTTACGGTTAGGGTTAGCGGTTTAGAATTAGGGTTAGGGATTAGGTGTCACAGTGATGACTAGGAGATAGGGTTAGAATTATGGGATAGGGGTTGTTCTCAGGAAATGGGTTATGCATTAACGTTAGGATAAGAGGTTAAAGTTAGGCGCACGGTGAGGTTTACGTGTTAAGGGGAGAAATAGGAACAGGGTTGGGTGTTATGTTCAGGGTTAGGGTTATCTGTTGAAGGTATTGTTTATGCTTAGCGCACGGGCCCTGTCTGCATTAGGCGGGCGGGGGGAGTTTAGGGGGCTGGGATTGTACCCGGGAACCCACTCTATCATACTCTGGGTATGGACCCGTGGGTTTCATACAGGACACAGTGGTAGAGCCTCCTTTCACGCATGGCATGGGAGGATTGCAGGCTTTCTAAACTCTAAGAAAGCAAGAAGTCTGAGAATTAGATTTAGGGTTAGGATTATGGTTAGGGTTAAGAATGAAGTTTAGTGTTAAGGTGAGGGCTTAGGTTTAGGGATTAGTGTTAGGGTTAAAGGTTACTCTTATGTTTAACGGTTACACTTTGGTTTAGGGTTGAGGTTTACGGTTAGGGTTAAGATGAGGGGTTAGGGTTTGGTACAGGTTTAGGGTTAAGTGTTAGGTTTAGGGTTGAAGATTAGGATTAGGGTTAGGATTAAAGGTTAGCGTGAGAGTTAACGCTTAGGTTTAAGGTTAAGAGTTAGGGTTTAGGTTTAGGGTTAGTGTTAGTTTTAGGGTTAGAGTTATGTGCTATGGTGTGTGTTAGAGGTTAGGGTTAGGTTTACTGGTCACGGTTAGGGTTACGTTTAGGGGGTAGCATTAGGGTTAGGGTTAGGGTTAAGGGATAGGATTAGGGATAAGTGTTGGGCTTAGGGTTAGGGTTTAGTGTTAGGGTTCTCATTAAGGATTAGGGTTAGGGTCAGAGTTAAATGCTTGGGTGCGGGTAATGGTTAGGGTCAGGGTTAAGGTTCACGGATAGGGTTAGTGTTAAGGGTTACGGGTAGGTTTAGGGTTCAGGGTTAGAGTTAGCATTAGGGCTTAAGGTTAGGATTAGGCGGTAGGTTAGATTTAGGGTTTGATCTAGGCGTTAGGGTAAGGGCTAGCGTTAGGGTTAAGAGATAGGGTTATGTTTAATGCTTAGGATTAGGGTTAGGGTTTGGGGTTAAAGTAAGTGTTAGGGGTTAGGTTTAAGGATCAAAGCTTAGGGTTATTTTTAGCTGTAGTGTTAGGGTTAGGGATAACGATCCCATTAGCATTAAGGGTCTTCCTTACTGTAGGGTTAAGGGTTAGGCTTAGAGTTAAAGGTTAAGGTTAGGGTCAGTGTTAAGATTTAGGGTGAGGGTTAACGGTTAGGGTAAAGGTTAAGCGTTAGGGTTAAGGATTAGTGATTAGGGTTTTGGTTAGTGTTAGGGTTAGCGGTTAGGAGTTATTTTTTTATGAAGGGGTATGGTTAGAATTAGGATTGGGGTTAGAGTTAGGGTGAGGTATAGGGGTTAGGTTTAGGGGTTAGTTTTAGGGTAAAAGGATAGGATTAGGGTTACGGGTTGGGCTTAGGTTTAGGGTTAAAGTTTACTGCTAGGGTTAGGGATAGGGTTCAGGGTTAGCTTTAGGGGTTCTGGTTAGGGTTAGGTGTTAGGTTAGTGTCAGGGTTAGGTCTAGTCGTGAGGGTAAGGTTTAGGGTTACCTTTAAGATCTAGGGTTAGGTTTAATGGTTAGGATTAGGATTAGGGTTAAGGGTTAGGGTAAGGCTTAGGGGTTAGGGTGAAGGGTTAGGGTTTTTATTAGGCATAGCGTTGGGGTTAGAAGTAAGGGTTACTGTCAGTGTTAGGGTTGTAGGTAGGGTTACGGTTAGGGTTAGCGGTTTAGAATTAGGGTTAGGGATTAGGTGTCACAGTGATGACTAGGAGATAGGGTTAGAATTATGGGATATTGGTTGTTCTCAGGAAATGCGTTATGCATTAACGTTAGGATAAGAGGTTAAAGTTAGGCGCACGGTGAGGTTTACGTGTTAAGGGGAGAAATAGGAACAGGGTTGGTCTTACGTTCAGGGTTAGGGTTATCTGTTAAAGGTATTGTTTATGCTTAGCGCACGGGCCCTGTCTGCATTAGGCGGGCGGGGGGAGTTTAGGGGGCTGGGATTGCACCCGGGAACCCACTCTATCATACTCTGGGTATGGGCCCGTGGGTTTCATGCAGGACACAGTGGTAGAGCCTCCTTTCACGCATGGCATGGGAGGATTGCAGGCTTTCTAAACTCTAAGAAAGCAAGAAGTCTGAGAATTAGATTTAGGGTTAGGATTATGGTTAGGGTTAAGGATGAAGTTTAGTGTTAGGGTGAGGGCTTAGGGTTAGGGATTAGGGTTAGGGTTAAAGGTTACTCTTAGGTTTAACGGTTACACTTTGGTTTCGGGTTGAGGTTTACGGTTAGGGTTAAGATGAGGGGTTAGGGTTTGGTACAGGGTTAGAGTTAAGTGTTAGGTTTAGGGTTGAAGATTAGGATTAGGGTTAGGATTAAAGGTTAGCGTGAGAGTTAACGCTTAGGGTTAAGGTTAAGAGTTAGGGTTTAGGGTTAGGGTTAGGGTTAGTTTTAGGGTTAGAGTTATGTGCTATGGTTTGTGTTAGAGGTTAGGGTTAGGTTTACTGGTCACGGTTAGGGTTACGTTTAGGGGGTAGCATTAGGGTTAGGGTTAGGGTTAGGGGATAGGATTAGGGATAAGTGTTGGGCTTAGGGTTAGGGTTTAGTGTTAGGGTTAGCATTAAGGATTAGGGTAAGGTTCAGGGTTAAATGCTTGGGTGCGGGTAATGGTTAGGGTCAGGGTTAAGGTTCACGGATAGGGTTAGTGTTAAGGGTTACGGGTAGGTTTAGGGTTCAGGGTTAGAGTTAGCATTAGGGCTTAAGGTTAGGATTAGGCGGTAGGTTAGACTTAGGGTTAGATCTAGGCCTTAG
>NC_090991.1:57890845-57898345 GCF_041146395.1 Eulemur rufifrons
CCATTAGCATTAAGGGTCTTCCTTACTGTAGGGTTAAGGGTTAGGCTTAGAGTTAAAGGTTCAGGTTAGGGTCAGTGTTAAGATTTAGGGTGAGGGTTAAGGTTAGGGTAAAGGTTAAGCATTAGGGTTAGGGATTAATGATTAGGATTTTTGGTTAGTGTTAGGGTTAGCGGTTAGGAGTTAGTGTTTTATGAAGCGGTATGGTTAGAATTAGGATTGGGGTTAGAGTTAGGGTGAGGTATAGGGGTTAGGTTTAGGGGTTAGTTTTAGGGTAAAAGGATAGGATTAGGGTTACGGGTTGGGCTTAGGTTTAGGGTTAAAGTTTACTGCTAGGGTTAGGGATAGGGTTCAGGGTTAGCTTTAGGGGTTCTGGTTAGGGTTAGGTGTTAGGTTAGTGTCAGCTTTAGGTCTAGTCGTGAGGGTAAGCTTTAGGGTTAGCTTTAAGAGCTAGGGTTAGGTTTAATGGTTAGGATTAGGATTAGGGTTAAGGGTTAGGGTAAGGCTTAGGGGTTAGGGTGAAGGTGTAGGGTTTTTGTTAGGCATAGCGTTGGGGTTAGAAGTAAGGGTTACTGTCAGAGTCAGGGTTGTAGGTAGGGTTACGGTTAGGGTTAGCAGTTTAGAATTAGGGTTAGGGATTAGGTGTCACAGTGATGACTAGGAGATAGGGTTAGAATTATGGGATAGGGGTTGTTCTCAGGAAATGGGTTATGCATTAACGTTAGGATAAGAGGTTAAAGTTAGGCGCACGGTGAGGTTTACGTGTTAAGGGGAGAAATAGGAACAGGGTTGGGTGTTATGTTCAGGGTTAGGGTTATCTGTTAAAGGTATTGTTTATGCTTAGCGCACGGGCCCTGTCTGCATTAGGCGGGCGGGGGGAGTTTAGGGGGCTGGGATTGTACCCGGGAACCCACTCTATCATACTCTGGGTATGGGCCCGTGGGTTTCATGCAGGACACAGTGGTAGAGCCTCCTTTCACGCATGGCATGGGAGGATTGCAGGCTTTCTAAACTCTAAGAAAGCAAGAAGTCTGAGAATTAGATTTAGGGTTAGGATTATGGTTAGGGTTAAGGATGAAGTTTAGTGTTAGGGTCAGCGCTTAGGGTTACGGATTAGGGTTAGGGATAAAGGTTACTCTTAGGTTTAATGGTTACACTTTGGTATAGGGTTGAGGTTTACCGTTAGGGTTAAGATGAGGGGTTAGGGTTTGGTACAGGGTTAGGGTTAAGTGTTAGGTTTAGGGTTGAAGATTAGGATTAGGGTTAGGATTAAAGGTTAGCGTGAGAGTTAATGCTTAGGGTTAAGGTTAAGAGTTAGGGGTTAGGGTTAGGGTTAGGTTTAGGGTTAGTTTTAGGGTTAGAGTTATGTGCTACGCTTTGTGTTAGAGGTTAGGGTTAGGTTTACTGGTCACGGTTAGGGTTACGTTTAGGGGGTAGCATTAGGGTTAGGGTTAGGGTTAAGGGATAGGATTAGGGATAAGTGTTGGGCTTAGGGTTAGGGTTTAGTGTTAGGGTTAGCATTAAGGATTAGAGTTAGGGTCAGGGTTAAATGCTTGGGTGCGGGTAATGGTTAGGGTGAGGGTTAAGGTTCACGGATAGGGTTAGTGTTAAGGGTTACGGGTAGGTTTAGGGTTCAGGGTTAGAGTTACCATTAGGGCTTAAGGTTAGGATTAGGCGGTAGGTTAGACTTAGGGTTAGATCTAGGCGTTAGGATAAGGGATAGCGTTAGGGTTAGGAGATAGGGTTAGGTTTAATGCTTATAATTAGGGTTAGGGTTTGGGGTTAAAGTAAGTGTTAGGGGTTAGGTTTCAGGATCAAAAGTTAGGGTTATTTTTAGCTGTAGTGTTAGGGTTAGGGATAAGGGATCCCATTAGCATTAAGGGTCTTCCTTACTGTAGGATTAAGGGTTAGGCTTAGAGTTAAAGGTTAAGGTTAGGGTCAGTGTTAAGATTTAGAGTGAGGGTTAACAGTTAGGGTAAAGTTTAAGCGTTAGGATTAGGGATTAGTGATTAGGGATTTTGGTTAGTGTTAGGGTTAGCGGTTAGGAGTTAGTGTTTTATGAAGGGGTATGGTTATAATTAGGATTGGGGTTAGAGTTAGGGTGAGGTATAGGGGTTAGGTTTAGGGGTTAGTTTTGGGGTAAAAGGATAGGATTAGGGTTACGGGTTGGGCTTAGGTTTAGGGTTAAAGTTTACTGCTAGGGTTAGGGATAGGGTTCAGGGTTAGCTTTAGGGGTTCTGGTTAGTGTTAGGTGTTAGGTTAGTGTCAGGGTTAGGTCTAGTCGTGAGGGTAAGGTTTAGGGTTAGCTTTAAGAGCTAGGGTTAGGTTTAATGGTTAGGATTAGGATTAGGGTTAAGGGTTAGGGTAAGGCTTAGGGGTTAGGGTGAAGGGTTAGGGTCAAGGGTTAGGGTTTTTGTTAGGCATAGCGTTGGGGTTAGAAGTAAGGGTTACTGTCAGTGTTAGGGTTGTAGGTAGGGTTACGGTTAGGGTTAGCGGTTTAGAATTAGGGTTAGGGATTAGGTGTCACAGTGATGACTAGGAGATAGGGTTAGAATTATGGGATAGGGGTTGTTCTCAGGAAATGGGTTATGCATTAACGTTAGGAAAAGAGGTTAAAGTTAGGCGCACGGTGAGGTTTACGTGTTAAGGGGAGAAATAGGAACAGGGTTGGGTGTTATGTTCAGGGTTAGGGTTATCTGTTAAAGGTATTGTTTATGCTTAGCGCACGGGCCCTGTCTGCATTAGGCGGGCGGGGGGAGTTTAGGGGACTGGGATTGTACCCGGGAACCCACTCTATCATACTCTGGGTATGGGCCCGTGGGTTTCAAGCAGGACACAGTGGTAGAGCCTCCTTTCACGCATGGCATGGGAGGATTGCAGGCTTTCTAAACTCTAAGAAAGCAAGAAGTCTGAGAATGAGATTTAGGGTTGGATTATGGTTAGGGTTAAGGATGAAGTTTAGTGTTAGGGTGAGGGCTTAGGGTTAGGGATTAGGGTTAGGGTTAAAGATTACCCTTAGGTTTAACGGTTACCCTTTGGTTTAGGGTTGAGGTTTACGGTTAGTGTTAAGATGAGCGGTTAGGGTTTGGTACAGGGTTAGGGTTAAGTGTTAGGTTTAGGGTTGAAGATTAGGATTAGGGTTAGGATTAAAGGTTAGCGTGAGAGTTAACGCTTAGGGTTAAGGTTAAGAGTTAGGGTTCATGGTTAGGGTTAGGGTTAGGTTTAGTTTTAGGGTTAGAGTTATGTGCTAGGATTTGTGTTAGAGGTTAGGGTTAGGTTTACTGGGCACGGATAGGGTTACGTTTAGGGGTTAGCATTAGGGTTAGGGTTAGGGTTAAGGGATAGGATTAGGGTTACGTTTTGGGCTTAGGGTTAGGTTTTAGTCTTAGGGTTAGCATTAAGGATTAGGGTTAGGGTCAGGGTTAAATGCTTGGGTGCGGGTAATGGTTAGGGTCAGGGTTAAGGTTCACGGATAGGGTTAGTGTTAAGGGTTATGGGTAGGTTTAGGGTTCAGGGTTAGAGTTAGCATTAGGGCTTAAGGTTAGGATTAGGCGGTAGGTTAGATTTAGGGTTAGATCTAGACGTTAGGGTAAGGGCTAGCGTTAGGGTTAAGAGATAGGGTTAGGTTTAATGCTTAGGATTAGGGTTAGGGTTTGGGGTTAAAGTAAGTGTTAGGGGTTAGGTTTCAGGATCTAAGGTTAGGGTTATTTTTAGCTGTAGTGTTAGGGTTAGGGATAAGGGATCCCATTAGCTTTAAGGGTCTTCCTTACTGTAGGATTAAGGGATAGGCTTAGAG
Source organism: Eulemur rufifrons (assembly GCF_041146395.1). Lineage (NCBI taxonomy): Eukaryota > Metazoa > Chordata > Mammalia > Primates > Lemuridae > Eulemur > Eulemur rufifrons. Next base: position 57,894,639 of record NC_090991.1, read on the forward strand.
TTAAAGGTTAAGGTTATGGTCAGTGTTAAGATTTAGGGTGAGGGTTAACAGTTAGGGTAAAGGTTAAGCGTTAGGGTTAGGGATTAGTGATTAGGGTTTTTGGTTAGTGTTAGGGTTAGCGGTTAGGAGTTAGTGTTTTATGAAGGGGTATGGTTAGAATTAGGATTGGGGTTAGAGTTAGCGTGAGGTGTAGGGGTTAGGTTTAGGTGTTAGGTTTAGGGTAAAAGGATAGGATTAGGGTTACGGGTTGGGCTTAGGTTTAGGGTTAAAGTTTACTGCTAGGGTTAGGGATAGGGTTCAGGGTTAGCTTTAGGGGTTCTGGTTAGGGTTAGGTGTTAGGTTAGTGTCAGGGTTAGGTCTAGTCGTGAGGGTAAGGTTTAGGGTTAGCTTTAAGAGCTAGGGTTAGGTTTAATGGTTAGGATTAGGATTAGGGTTAAGGTTTAGGGTAAGGCTTAGGGGTTAGTGTGAAGGCTTAGGGTCAAGGGTTAGGGTTTTTGTTAGGCATAGCGTTGGGGTTAGAAGTAAGGGTTACTGTCAGTGTTAGGGTTGTAGGTAGGGTTACGGTTAGGGTTAGCGGTTTAGAATTAGGGTTAGGGATTAGGTGTCACAGTGATGACTAGGAGATAGGGTTATTATTATGGGATAGGGGTTGTTCTCAGGAAATGGGTTATGCATTAACGTTAGGATAAGAGGTTAAAGTTAGGCGCACGGTGAGGTTTACGTGTTAAGGGGAGAAATAGGAACAGGGTTGGGTGTTATGTTCAGGGTTAGGGTTATCTGTTAAAGGTATTGTTTATGCTTAGCGCACGGGCCCTGTCTGCATTAGGCGGGCGGGGGGAGTTTAGGGGGCTGGGATTGTACCCGGGAACCCACTCTATCATACTCTGGGTATGGGCCCGTGAGTTTCATACAGGACACAGTGGTAGAGCCTCCTTTCACGCATGGCATGGGAGGATTGCAGGCTTTCTAAACTCTAAGAAAGCAAGAAGTCTGAGAATTAGATTTAGGGTTAGGATTATGGTTAGGGTTAAGAATGAAGTTTAGTGTTAAGGTGAGGGCTTAGGTTTAGGGATTAGTGTTAGGGTTAAAGGTTACTCTTATGTTTAACGGTTACACTTTGGTTTAGGGTTGAGGTTTACGGTTAGGGTTAAGATGAGGGGTTAGGGTTTGGTACAGGGTTAGGGTTAAGTGTTAGGTTTAGGGTTGAAGATTAGGATTAGGGTTAGGATTAAAGGTTAGCGTGAGAGTTAACGCTTAGGTTTAAGGTTAAGAGTTAGGGTTTAGGGTTAGGGTTAGGGTTAGTTTTAGGGTTAGAGTTATGTGCTATGGTTTGTGTTAGAGGTTAGGGTTAGGTTTACTGGTCACGGTTAGGGTTACGTTTAGGGGGTAGCATTAGGGTTAGGGTTAGGGTTAAGGGATAGGATTAGGGATAAGTGTTGGGCTTAGGGTTAGGGTTTAGTGTTAGGGTTCTCATTAAGGATTAGGGGTAGGGTCAGAGTTAAATGCTTGGGTGCGGGTAATGGTTAGGGTCAGGGTTAAGGTTCACGGATAGGGTTAGTGTTAAGGGTTACGGGTAGGTTTAGGGTTCAGGGTTAGAGTTAGCATTAGGGCTTAAGGTTAGGATTAGGCGGTAGGTTAGATTTAGGGTTAGATCTAGGCGTTAGGGTAAGGGCTAGCGTTAGGGTTAGGAGATAGGGTTAGGTTTAATGCTTAGGATTAGGGTTAGGGTTTGGGGTTAAAGTAAGTGTTAGGGGTTAGGTTTAAGGATCAAAGCTTAGGGTTATTTTTAGCTGTAGTGTTAGGGTTAGGGATAAGGGATCCCATTAGCATTAAGGGTCTTCCTTACTGTAGGGTTAAGGGTTAGGCTTAGAGTTAAAGGTTAAGGTTAGGGTCAGTGTTAAGATTTAGGGTGAGGGTTAACGGTTAGGGTAAAGGTTAAGCGTTAGGGTTAAGGATTAGTGATTAGGGTTTTTGGTTAGTGTTAGGGTTAGCGGTTAGGAGTTATTTTTTTATGAAGGGGTATGGTTAGAATTAGGATTGGGGTTAGAGTTAGGGTGAGGTATAGGGGTTAGGTTTAGGGGTTAGTTTTAGGGTAAAAGGATAGGATTAGGGTTACGGGTTGGGCTTAGGTTTAGGGTTAAAGTTTACTGATAGGGTTAGGGATAGGGTTCAGGGTTAGCTTTAGGGGTTCTGGTTAGGGTTAGGTGTTAGGTTAGTGTCAGGGTTAGGTCTAGTCGTGAGGGTAAGGTTTAGGGTTACCTTTAAGAGCTAGGGTTAGGTTTAATGGTTAGGATTAGGATTAGGGTTAAGGGTTAGGGTAAGGCTTAGGGGTTAGGGTAAAGGGTTAGGGTTTTTATTAGGCATAGTGTTGGGGTTAGAAGTAAGGGTTACTGTCAGTGTTAGGGTTGTAGGTAGGGTTACGGTTAGGGTTAGCGGTTTAGAATTAGGGTTAGGGATTAGGTGTCACAGTGATGACTAGGAGATAGGGTTAGAATTATGGGATAGGGGTTGTTCTCAGGAAATGGGTTATGCATTAACGTTAGGAAAAGAGGTTAAAGTTAGGCGCACGGTGAGGTTTACGTGTTAAGGGGAGAAATAGGAACAGGGTTGGGTGTTATGTTCAGGGTTAGGGTTATCTGTTAAAGGTATTGTTTATGCTTAGCGCACGGGCCCTGTCTGCATTAGGCGGGCGGGGGGAGTTTAGGGGACTGGGATTGTACCCGGGAACCCACTCTATCATACTCTGGGTATGGGCCCGTGAGTTTCAAGCAGGACACAGTGGTAGAGCCTCCTTTCACGCATGGCATGGGAGGATTGCAGGCTTTCTAAACTCTAAGAAAGCAAGAAGTCTGAGAATGAGATTTAGGGTTGGATTATGGTTAGGGTTAAGGATGAAGTTTAGTGTTAGGGTGAGGGCTTAGGGTTAGGCATTAGGGTTAGGGTTAAAGGTTACCCTTAGGTTTAACGGTTACCCTTTGGTTTAGGGTTGAGGTTTACGGTTAGTGTTAAGATGAGCGGTTAGGGTTTGGTACAGGGTTAGGGTTAAGTGTTAGGTTTAGGGTTGAAGATTAGGATTAGGGTTAGGATTAAAGGTTAGCGTGAGAGTTAACGCTTAGGGTTAAGGTTAAGAGTTAGGGTTCATGGTTAGGGTTAGGGTTAGGTTTAGTTTTAGGGTTAGAGTTATGTGCTATGATTTGTGTTAGAGGTTAGGGTTAGGTTTACTGGGCACGGATAGGGTTACGTTTAGGGGTTAGCATTAGGGTTAGGGTTAGGGTTAAGGGATAGGATTAGGGTTAAGTTTTGGGCTTAGGGTTAGGTTTTAGTCTTAGGGTTAGCATTAAGGATTAGGGTTAGGGTCAGGGTTAAATGCTTGGGTGCGGGTAATGGTTAGGGTCAGGGTTAAGGTTCACGGATAGGGTTAGTGTTAAGGGTTATGGGTAGGTTTAAAGTTCAGGGTTAGAGTTAGCATTAGGGCTTAAGGTTAGGATTAGGCGGTAGGTTAGATTTAGGGTTAGATCTAGACGTTAGGGTAAGGGCTAGCGTTAGGGTTAAGAGATAGGGTTAGGTTTAATGCTTAGGATTAGGGTTAGGGTTTGGGGTTAAAGTAAGTGTTAGGGGTTAGGTTTCAGGATCTAAGGTTAGGGTTATTTTTAGCTGTAGTGTTAGGGTTAGGGATAAGGGATCCCATTAGCTTTAAGGGTCTTCCT
>NC_090991.1:57905845-57910845 GCF_041146395.1 Eulemur rufifrons
GTTAAGGGATAAGATTAGGGTTAAGTGTTGGGCTTAGGGTGAGGGTTTAGTGTTAGGGTTATCATTAAGGATTAGGGTTAGGGTCAGGGGTAAATGCTTGGGTGCGGGTAATAGTTAGGGTCAGGGTTAAGGTTAACGGATAGGGTTAGTGTTAAGGGTTACGGGTAGGTTTAGGGTTCAGGGTTAGAGTTAGCATTAGGGCTTAAGGTTAGGATTAGGCCGTAGGTTATATTTAGGGTTAGATCTAGGCGTTAGGGTAAGGGCTAGCGTTAGGGTTAAGAGATAGGGTTAGGTTTAATGCTTAGGATTAGGGTTAGGGTTTGGGGTTAAAGTAAGTGTTAGGGGTTAGGTTTAAGGATCAAAGGTTAGGGTTATTTTTAGCTGTAGTTTTAGGGTTAGGGATAAGGGATCCCATTAGCATTAAGGGTCTTCCTTACTGTAGGGTTAAGGGTTAGGCTTAGAGTTAAAGGTTCAGGTTAGGGTCAGTGTTAAGATTTAGGGTCAGGGTTAACGGTTAGGGTAAAGGTTAAGCGTTAGGGTTAGGGATTAGTGATTAGGGTTTTCGGTTAGTGTTAGGGTTAGCGGTTAGGAGTTAGTGTTTTATGAAGGGGTATGGTTAGAATTAGGATTGGGGTTAGAGTTAGGGTGAGGTATAGGGTTTAGGTTTAGGGGTTAGTTTTAGGGTAAAAGGATAGGATTAGGGTTACGGGTTGGGCTTAGGTTTAGGGTTAAAGTTTACTGCTAGGGTTAGGGATAGGGTTCAGGGTTAGCTTTAGGGGTTCTGGTTAGGGTTAGGTGTTAGATTAGTGTCAGGGTTAGGTCTAGTCGTGAGGGTAAGGTTTAGGGTTAGCTTTAAGAGCTAGGGTTAGGTTTAATGGTTAGGATTAGGATTAGGGTTAAGGGTTAGGGTAAGGCTTAGGGGTTAGGGTGAAGGGTTAGGGTCAAGGGTTAGGGTTTTTTGTTAGGCATAGTGTTGGGGTTAGAATTAAGGGTTACTGTCAGTGTTAGGGTTGTAGGTAGGGTTACGGTTAGGGTTAGCGGTTTAGAATTAGGGTTAGGGATTAGGTGTCACAGTGATGACTAGGAGATAGGGTTAGAATTATGGGATAGGGGTTGTTGTCAGGAAATGGGTTATGCATTAACGTTAGGATAAGAGGTTAAAGTTAGGCGCACGGTGAGCTTTACGTGTTAAGGGGAGAAATAGGAACAGGGTTGGGTGTTATGTTCAGGGTTAGGGTTATCTGTTAAAGGTATTGTTTATGCTTAGCGCACGGGCCCTGTCTGCATTAGGCGGGCGGGGGGAGTTTAGGGGGCTGGGATTGTACCCGGGAAGCCACTCTATCATACTCTGGGTATGGGCCCGTGGGTTTCATGCAGGACACAGTGGTAGAGCCTCCTTTCACGCATGGCATGGGAGGATTGCAGGCTTTCTAAACTCTAAGAAAGCAAGAAGTCTGAGAATTGGATTTAGGGTTAGGATTCTGGTAGGGTTAAGGATGAAGTTTAGTGTTAGGGTGAGGGCTTAGGGTTAGGGATTAGGGTTAGGGTTAAAGGTTACTCTTAGGTTTAACGGTTACACTTTGGTTTAGGGTTGAGGTTTACGGTTAGGGTTAAGATGAGGGGTTAGGGTTTGGTACAGGTTTACGGTTAAGTGTTAGGTTTAGGGTTGAAGATTAGGATTAGGGTTAGGATTAAAGGTTAGCGTGAGAGTTAACGCTTAGGGTTAAGGTTAAGAGTTAGGGTTTAGGGTTAGGTTTAGTGTTAGGGTTAGTTTTAGGGTTAGAGTTATGTGCTATGGTTTGTGTTAGAGGTTAGGGTTAGGTTTACTGGTTATCGTTAGGGTTACGTTTAGGGGGTAGCATTAGGGTTAGGGTTAGGGTTAAGGGATAGGATTAGGGATAAGTGTTGGGCTTAGGGTTAGGGTTTAGTGTTAATGTTAGCATTAAGGATTAGGGTTATGGTCAGGGTTAAATGCTTGGGTGCGGGTAATGGTTAGGTCAGGGTTAAGGTTCACGGATAGGGTTAGTGTTAAGGGTTACGGGTAGATTTAGGGTTCAGGATTAGTGTTAGCATTAGGGCTTAAGGTTAGGATTACGCGGTAGGTTAGATTTAAGGTTAGATCTAGGCGTTAGGGTAAGGGCTAGCGTTAGGGTTAAGAGATAGGGTTAGGTTTAATGCTTAGGATTAGGGTTAGGGTTTGGGGTTAAAGTAAGTGTTAGGGGTTAGGTTTAAGGATCCAAGGTTAGGGTTATTTTTAGCTGTAGTGTTACGGTTAGGGATAAGGGATCCCATTAGCATTAAGGGTCCTCCTTCCTGTAGGGTTAAAGGTTAGGCTTAGAGTTAAAGCTTAAGGTTAGGGTCAGGGTTAAGATTTAGGGTGAGGGTTAACGGTTAGGGTAAAGGTTAAGCGTAAGGGTTAGGGATTAGTGATTAGGGTTTTTGGTTAGTGTTAGGGTTAGCGGTTAGGAGTTAGTGTTTTATGAAGGGGTATGGTTAGAATTAGGATTGGGGTTAGAGTTAGGGTGAGGTATAGGGGTTAGGTTTAGGGGTTAGTTTTAGGGTAAAAGGATAGGATTAGGGTTTCGGGTTGGGCTTAGGTTTAGGGTTAAAGTTACTGCTAGGGTTAGCGATAGGGTTCAGGGTTAGCTTTAGGGGTTCTGGTTAGGGTTAGGTGTTAGGTTAGTGTCAGGGTTAGGTCTAGTCGTGAGGGTAAGGTTTAGGGTTACCTTTAAGAGCTAGGGTTAGGTTTAATGGTTAGGATTAGGATTAGGGTTAAGGGTTAGGGTAAGGCTTAGGGGTTAGGGTGAAGGGTTAGGGTTCTTGTTAGGCATAGCGTTGGGGTTAGAAGTAAGGGTTACTGTCAGTGTTAGGGTTGTAGGTAGGGTTACGGTTAGGGTTAGCGGTTTAGAATTAGGGTTAGGGATTAGGTGTCACAGTGATGACTAGGAGATAGGGTTAGAATTATGGGATAGGGGTTGTTCTCAGGAAATGGGTTATGCATTAACGTTAGGAAAAGAGGTTAAAGTTAGGCGCACGGTGAGGTTTACGTGTTAAGGGGAGAAATAGGAACAGGGTTGGGTGTTATGTTCAGGGTTAGGGTTATCTGTTAAAGGTATTGTTTATGCTTAGCGCACGGGCCCTGTCTGCATTAGGCGGGCGGGGGGAGTTTAGGGGGCTGGGATTGTACCCGGGAACCCACTCTATCATACTCTGGGTATGGGCCCGTGGGTTTCATGGAAGTCACAGTGGTAGAGCCTCCTTACACGCATGGCATGGGAGGATTGCAGGCTTTCTAAACTCTAAGAAAGCAAGAAGTCTGAGAATTAGATTTAGGGTTAGGATTCTGGTTAGGATTAAGGATGAAGTTTAGTGTTAGGGTTAGGACTGAGGGTTAGGGATTAGGGTTAGGGTTAAAGGTTACTCTTAGGTTTAATGGTCACACTTTGGTTTAGGGTTGAGGTTTACGGGTAGGGTTAAGATGAGTGGTTAGGGTTTGGTACAGGGTTAGGGTTAAGTGTTAGGTTTAGGGTTGAAGATTAGGATTAGGGTTAGGATTAAAGGTTAGCGTGAGAGTTAACGCTTAGGGTTAAGGTTAAGAGTTAGTGTTTAGGGTTAGGTTTAGGGTTAGTTTTAGGGTTAGAGTTATGTGCTATGGTTTGTGTTAGAGGTTAGGGTTAGGTTTACTGGTCACGCTTAGGGTTACGTTTAGGGGGTAGCATTAGGGTTAGGGTTAGGGTTAAGGAATAGGATTAGGGTTAAGTGTGGGGCTTAGGGTTAGGGTTTAGTGTTAGGGTTAGCATTAAGGATTAGGGTTAGGGCAGGGTTAAATGCTTGAGTGCGCGTAATGGTTAGGGTCAGGGTTAAGGTTCACGGATAGGGTTAGTGTTAAGGGTTACGGGTAGGTTTAGGGTTCAGGGTTAGTGTTAGCATTAGGGCTTAAGGTTAGGATTAGGCGGTAGGTTAGATTTAGGGTTAGATCTAGGCGTTAGGGTAAGGGCTAGCGTTAGGGTTAAGAGATAGGGTTAGGTTTAATGCTTAGGATTAGGGTTATGGTTAGGGTTAGGGTAAGGCTTAGGGGTTAGGGTGAAGGGTTAGGGTCAAGGGTTAGGGTTTTTGTTAGGCATAGCGTTGGGGTTAGAAGTAAGGGTTACTGTCAGTGTTAGGGTTGTAGGTAGGGTTACGGTTAGGGTTAGTGGTTTAGAATTAGGGTTAGGGATTAGGTGTCACAGTGATGACTAGGAGATAGGGTTAGAATTATGGGATAGGGGTTGTTCTCAGGAAATGGGTTATGCATTAACGTTAGGATAAGAGGTTAAAGTTAGGCGCACGGTGAGGTTTACGTGTTAAGGGGAGAAATAGGAACAGGGTTGGGTGTTATGTTCAGGGTTAGGGTTATCTGTTAAAGGTATTGTTTATGCTTCGCGCACGGTCCCTGTCTGCATTGGGCGGGCGGGGGGAGTTTAGGGGGCTGGGATTGTACCCGGGAAGCCACTCTATCATACTCTGGTATGGGCCCGTGGGTTTCATGCAGGACGCAGTGGTAGAGCCTCCTTTCACGCATGGCATGGGAGGATTGCAGGCTTTCTAAACTCTAAGAAAGCAAGAAGTCTGAGAATTAGATTTAGGGTTAGGAATCTGGTTAGGGTTAAGGATGAAGTTTAGTGTTAGGGTGAGGGCTTAGGGTTAGGGATTAGGGTTAGGGTTAAAAGTTACCCTTAGGTTTAACGGTTACACTTTGGTTTAGGGTTGAGGTTTACGGTTAGGGTTAGGGTTAGGGTTAGGGTTAGTTTTAGAGTTAGAGTTATGTGCTATGGTTTGTGTTAGAGGTTAGGGTTAGGTTTACTGGTCACGGCTAGGGTTAGGTTTAGGGGGTAGCATTAGGTTTAGGCTTACGGTTAGGGTTAAGGGATAGGATTAGGGATAAGTGTTGGGTTTAGGGTTAGGGTTTAGTGTTAGGGTTATCATTAAGGATTAGGGGTAGGGTCAGGGTTAAATGCTTG
>NC_090991.1:57923345-57928974 GCF_041146395.1 Eulemur rufifrons
TCACGCATGGCATGGGAGGATTGCAGGCTTTCTAAACTCTAAGAAAGCAAGAAGTCTGAGAATTAGATTTAGGGTTGGATTATGGTTAGGGTTAAGGATGAAGTTTAGTGTTAGGTTGAGGGCTTAGGGTTAGGGATTAGGGTTAGGGTTAAAGGCTACTCTTAGGTTTAATGGTTACACTTTGGTTTAGGGTTGAGGTTTACGGTTAGGGTTAAGATGAGGGGTTAGGGTTAGGTACAGGGTTAGGGTTATGTGTTAGGTTTAGGTTTGAAGATTAGGATTAGGGTTAGGATTAAAGGTTAGCGTGAGAGTTAACGCTTAGGGTTAAGGTTAAGAGTTAGGGTTTAGGGTTAGGGTTAGGGTTAGGGTTAGTTTTAGGGTTAGAGTTATGTGCTACGCTTTGTGTTAGAGGTTAGGGTTAGGTTTACTGGTCACGCTTAGGGTTACGTTTAGGGGGTAGCATTAGGGTTAGGGTTAAGGGATAGGATTAGGTTTAAGTGTTGGCCTTAGGGTTAGGTTTTAGTGTTAGGGTTAGCATTAAGGATTAGGGTTAGGGTCAGGGTTAAATGCTTGGATGCTGGTAATGGCTAGGGTCAGGGTTAAGGTTCACGGATAGGGTTAGTGTTAAGGGTTACGGGTAGGTTTAGGGTTCAGGGTTAGAGTTAGCATTAGGACTTAAGTTTAGGATTAGGCGGTAGGTTAGATTTAGGGTTAGATCTAGGCGTTAGGGTAAGGGCTAAGGTTAGGGTTAAGAGATAGGGTTAGGTTTAATGCTTAGGATTAGGGTTAGGGTTTGGGGTTAAAGTAAGTGTTAGGGGTTAGGGTTAAGGATCCAAGGTTAGGGTTATTTTTAGCTGTAGTGTTAGGTTTAGGGATAAGGGATCCCATTAGCATTAAGGGTCTTCCTTACTGTAGGGTTAAGGGTTAGGCTTAGAGTTAAAGGTTAAGGTTAGGGTCAGTGTTAAGATTTAGGGTGAGGGTTAACGGTTAGGGTAAAGGTTAAGCGTTAGGGTTAGGGATTAGTGATTAGGGTTTCTGGTTAGTGTTAGGGTTAGCGGTTAGGAGTTATTGTTTTATGAAGGGGTATTGTTAGAATTAGGATTGGGGTTAGAGTTAGGGTGAGGTATAGGGGTTAGGTTTAGGGGTTAGTTTTAGGGTAAAAGGATAGGATTAGGGTTACGGATTGGGCTTAGGTTTAGGGTTAAAGTTTACTGCTAGGGTTAGGGATAGGGTTCAGGCTTAGCTTTAGGGGTTCTGCTTAGGGTTAGGTGTTAGGTTAGTGTCAGGGATAGGTCTAGTCGTGAGGGTAAGGTTTAGGGTCAGCTTTAAGAGCTAGGGTTAGGTTTAATGGTTAGGATTAGGATTAGGGTTAAGGGTTAGGGTAAGGCTTAGGGGTTAGGATAAAGGGTTAGGGTCAAGGGTTAGGGTTTTTGTTAGGCATAGCGTTGGGGTTAGAAGTAAGGGTTACTGTCAGTGTTAGGGTTGTAGGTAGGGTTACGGTTAGGGTTAGCGGTTTAGAATTAGGGTTAGGGATTAGGTGTCACAGTGATGACTAGGAGATAGGGTTATTATTATGGGATAGGGGTTTTTCTCAGGAAATGGGTTATGCATTAACGTTAGGATAAGAGGTTAATGTTAGGCGCACGGTGAGGTTTACGTGTTAAGGGGAGAAAGAGGAACAGGGTTGGGTGTTATGTTCAGGGTTAGGGTTATCTGTTAAAGGTATTGTTTATGCTTAGCGCACGGGCCCTGTCTGCATTAGGCGGGCGGGGGGAGTTTAGGGGGCTGGGATTGTACCCGGGAACCCACTCTATCATACTCTGGGTATGGGCCCGTGGGTTTCATGCAGGACACAGTGGTAGAGCCTCCTTTCACGCATGGCATGGGAGGATGGCAGGCTTTCTAAACTCTAAGAAAGCAAGAAGTCTGAGAATTAGATTTAGGGGTAGGATTATGGTTAGGGTTAAGGATGAAGTTTAGTGTTAGGGTGAGGGCTTAGGGTTAGGGATTAGGGTTAGGGTTAAAGGCTACTCTTAGGTTTAATGGTTACACTTTGGTTTAGGGTTGAGGTTTACGGTTAGGGTTAAGATGAGGGGTTAGGGTTTGGTACAGGGTTAGGGTTAAGTGTTAGGTTTAGGGTTGAAGATTAGGATTAGGGTTAGGATTAAAGGTTAGCGTGAGAGTTAACGCTTAGTGTTAAGGTTAAGAGTTAGGGTTTAGGGTTAGGGTTGGGGTTAGGTTTAGTTTTAGGGTTAGAGTTATGTGCTATGGTTTGTGTTAGAGGTTAAGGTTAGGTTTACTGGTCACGGTTAGGGTTACGTTTAGGGGTTTGCGTTAGGGTTAGGGTTAAGGGATAGGATTAGGGTTAAGTGTTGGGCTTAGGGTTAGGGTTTAGTGTTAGTGTTATCATTAAGGATTAGGGTTAGGGTCAGGGTTAAATGCTTGCGGGAGGGTAATGGTTAGGGTCAGGGTTAAGGTTCACAGATAGGGATAGTGTTAAGGGTTACGGGTAGGTTTAGGGTTCAGGGTTAGAGTTAGCATTAGGGCTTAAGGTTAGGATTAGGCGGTAGGTTCGATTTAGGGTTAGATCTAGGCGTTAGGGTAAGGGCTAGCGTTAGGGTTCAGAGATAGGGTTAGGTTTAATGCTTAGGATTAGGGTTAGGGTTTGGGGTTAAAGTAAGTGTTAGGGGTAGGTTTAAGGATCCAAGGTTAGGGTTATTTTTAGCTGTAGTGTTAGGGTTAGGTATAAGGGATCCCATTAGCATTAAGGGTCTTCCTTACTGTAGGGTTAAGGGTTAGGCTTAGAGTTAAAGGTTAAGGTTAGGGTCAGTGTTAAGATTTAGGGTGAGGGTTAACGGTTAGGGTAAAGGTTAAGTGTTAGGGTTAGGGATTAGTGATTAGGGTTTTTGGTTGGTGTTAGGTTAGCGGTTAGTGTTTTATGAAGGGGTATGGTTAGAATTAGGATAGGGGTTAGAGTTAGCGTGAGGTATCGGGGTTAGGTTTAGGGGTTAGTTTTAGGGTAAAAGGATAGGATTAGGGTTACGGGTTGGGCTTAGGTTTAGGGTTAAAGTTTACTGCTAGGGTTAGGGATAGGGTTCAAGGTTAGCTTTAGGGGTTCTGGTGAGGGTTAACTGTTAGGTTAGTGTCAGGGTTAGGTCTAGTCGTGAGGGTAAGGTTTAGGGTTAGCTTTAAGAGCTAGGGTTAGGTTTAATGGTTAGGATTAGGATTAGGGTTAAGGGTTAGGGTAAGGCTTAGGGGTTAGGGTGAAGGGTTAGGGTCAAAGGTTAGGGTTTTTGTTAGGCATAGCGTTGGGGTTAGAAGTAAGGGTTACTGTCAGTGTTAGGGTTGTAGGTAGGGTTACGGTTAGGGTTAGCGGTTTAGAATTAGGGTTAGGGATTAGGTGTCACAGTGATGACTAGGAGATAGGGTTATTATTATGGGATAGGGGTTTTTCTCAGGAAATGGGTTATGCATTAACGTTAGGATAAGAGGTTAAAGTTAGGCGCACGGTGAGGTTTACGTGTTAAAGGGAGAAAGAGGAACAGGGTTGGGTGTTATGTTCAGGGTTAGGGTTATCTGTTAAAGGTATTGTTTATGCTTAGCGCACGGGCCCTGTCTGCATTAGGCGGGCGGAGGGAGTTTAGGGGGCTGGGATTGTACCCGGGAACCCACTCTATCATACTCTGGGTATGGGCCCGTGGGTTTCATGCAGGACACAGTGGTAGAGCCTCCTTTCACGCATGGCATGGGAGGATGGCAGGCTTTCTAAACTCTAAGAAAGCAAGAAGTCTGAGAATTAGATTTAGGGGTAGGATTATGGTTAGGGTTAAGGATGAAGTTTAGTGTTAGGGTGAGGGCTTACGGTTAGGGATTAGGGTTAGGGTTAAAGGCTACTCTTAGGTTTAACGGCTACACTTTGGTTTAGGGTTGAGGTTTACGGTTAGGGTTAACATGAGGGGTTAGGGTTTGGTACAGGGTTAGGGTTAAGTGTTAGGTTTAGGGTTGAAGATTAGGATTAGGGTTAGGATTAAAGGTTAGCGTGAGAGTTAACGCTTAGGGTTAAGGTTAAGAGTTAGGGTTTAGGGTTAGGGTTGGGGTTAGGTTTAGTTTTAGGGTTAGAGTTATGTGCTATGGTTTGTTTTAGAGGTTAAGGTTAGGTTTACTGGTCACGGTTAGGGTTACGTTTAGGGGATTGCGTTAGGGTTAGGGTTAAGGGATAGTATTAGGGTTAAGTGTTGGGCTTAGGGTTAGGGTTTAGTGTTAGTGTTATCATTAAGGATTAGGGGTAGGGTCAGGGTTAAATGCTTGGGGGCGGGTAATGTTTAGGGTCAGGGTTAAGGTTCACGGATAGGGTTAGTGTTAAGGGTTACGGGTAGGTTTAGGGTTCAGGGTTAGAGTTAGCATTAGGGCTTAAGGTTAGGATTAGGCGGTAGGTTCGATTTAGGGTTAGATCTAGGCGTTAGGGTAAGGGCTAGCGTTAGGGTTAAGAGATAGGGTTAGGTTTAATGCTTAGGATTAGGGTTAGGGTTTGGGGTTAAAGTAAGTGTTAGGGGTTAGGTTTAAGGATCCAAGGTTAGGGTTATTTTTAGCTGTAGTGTTAGGGTTAGGTATAAGGGATCCCATTAGCATTAAGGTTTATTCCTTACTGTAGGGTTAAGGGTTAGGCTTAGAGTTAAAGGTTAAGGTTAGGGTCAGTGTTCAGATTTAGGGTGAGGGTTAACGGTTAGGGTAAAGGTTAAGTGTTAGGGTTAGGGATTAGTGATTAGGGTTTTTGGTTAGTGTTAGGTTAGCGGTTAGTGTTTTATGAAGGGGTATGGTTAGAATTAGGATTGGGGTTAGAGTTAGGGTGAGGTATAGGGGTTAGGTTTAGGGGTTAGTTTTAGGGTAAAAGGATAGGATTAGGGTTACGGGTTGGGCTTAGGTTTAGGGTTAAAGTTTACTGCTAGGGTTAGGGATAGGGTTCAGGGTTAGCTTTAGGGGTTCTGGTGAGGGTTAACTGTTAGGTTAGTGTCAGGGTTAGGTCTAGTCGTGAGGGTAAGGTTTAGGGTTAGCTTTAAGAGCTAGGGTTAGGTTTAATGGTTAGGATTAGGATTAGGGTTAAGGGTTAGGGTAAGTCTTAGGGGTTAGGGTGAAGGGTTAGGGTCAAGGGTTAGGGTTTTTGTTAGGCATAGCGTTGGGGTTAGAAGTAAGGGTTACTGTCAGTGTTAGGGTTGTAGGTAGGGTTACGGTTAGGGTTAGCGGTTTGGAATTAGGGTTAGGGATTAGGTGTCACAGTGATGACTAGGAGATAGGGTTAGAATTATGGGATAGGGGTTGTTCTCAGGAAATGGGTTATGCATTAACGTTAGGATAAGAGGTTAAAGTTAGGCGCAGGGTGAAGTTTACGTGTTAAGGGGAGAAATAGGAACAGGGTTGGGTGTTATGTTCAGGGTTAGGGTTATCAGTTAAAGGTATTCTTTATGCTTAGCGCACGGGCCCTGTCTGCATTAGGCGGGCGGGGGGGCGTTTTGGGGGCTGGGATTGTACCCGGGAACCCACTCTATCATACTCTGGGTATGGGCCCGTGGGTTTCATACAGGACACAGTGGTAGAGCCTCCTTTCACGCATGGCATGGGAGGATTGCAGGCT